>NW_027469884.1:0-55494 GCF_051020765.1 Lasioglossum baleicum | reverse complement strand
TTTGAAGGCAGATGGACAAACCGTACTAGATCGTTACCACTTTCGTTGGGAGTCGAACACCTAAGTCAATAGCTTCACACATCCTGCGATTCCGAGAGTCAAACCAGGTATTCCTAGAGTACATTCGCTGAACAGTATTTCCAATAGACACCTCAACTCGCGGACTGAATATTAAAATAGAGTGTCACACCGTTTGAGAATGTTCTTAATTCCTATGATGTCAAACGTTTTACCGAATGCCTTACCGCCCGAGAGGCTGATCCGCCGTTTCGAGACCACAGCTACGTGATGAGGAAAACACAATAGCATACAATTAGTCACGTTACATTAAATTCATGTATGAATTCGAAGGTCGAATGTCAAACCGTACGAGAACGTTGCCACATTCTGTGAGAGACATTTCGCTAAGTCAACTGTTCCACGTATCCTGCGATGCAGAAATTCAAACAAGGTATTCCTTGTATAAATCTTCTGAACCGTATTGGCAATAGATACCTTTATATACGGCTCAATTATTAATGTACATAGTGAAACCGTTGTAGAAGGATACATATTGCTATAGGGCCAAACATTTTACAGGGGGCCTTACTTTCCGGGAGAATGACGCGCTGCATCTAGTGTACAACTTCGTGTTGAGGGAAGGAAATTAGTATTAATTTCAGTGACGGTCACCTTAACTCATGTATGAATTAGAAGAACGAAAGACAACCCGTTCGAGAACGATACCACCTTCTGTCACAGAGAAACGGCTGTGCCAATAGTTCTCCTCTTCTCTGATTCTGAAAGTTACACCAGATGTGCCGGGAGCGTATGCGCTGTATAGTATTGTCATTAAGCACCATATTTCACGGCATGAACATTAAGTTAGAGCGCCATACAATTGAGAACGTTAACAATCGTGTCGAGTCAAACCTTTTACTGAAAACCTAACCTGCCATGAACATAACGCCCTGTATAGTGAGTATAACATCGTGTTCAGTGGAATATATTACCATAAATTTTAGCTACGGGCATCCGAATTTCACAAATAAGTTCGGAGATCGACGGTCAAACCGTTCGAGAACGTTGCCACCCACTTGAAGTTCGTACGGCTAAGTCAATAGCATCACCTATCCTGTTACTTCGAGAATCATATCAGGTAATCGTGGAGTAAATCCGCTGAAGCGTATTGGTAATTGACGCCTTATTTCACGGTATGAATTTTAATGTAAGCTGTCAAACCGGCGGAGAACACTACCAATTCGAATAAGGCCATTACAATTACGGAATACCTAACCTTAGGAGAACATAACCCGCTCTAGCGAGTGCCTTCCTTAATGTTCACAGACACAAATTAGTAGAAATTTTAGCAGACGGACACGTTATTTTCATGTGTGAGAAACAAAATGGGAAGTCAAACCGTTCGAGAACGTTACCACCTTCTGTTAGACCAGAACAGCTAAGTGTATGGCGTCACTTACCCTGAGATTCCGAGAGTCAGGCAAAGTATTCCGACAGTAAGTCCGTGGATAAGTATTGACAATAGACACCCTAATTCACTGTTTGAATATAAAAGCTGACATCCAAACCGTTTGCGAACGATACCAATTGATGTAAAGTCAAACGTTTTACCGAAGGCCATACCATCTATAGAACTAACCAGCGGTATCTATAGTATAATATCGTGTTGAAATGGTCAAATCAGTATACATTTTAGTGGCGAGCACATTAACTCCATGCATGAATTAGAAGATCGAGGGTCAAACATTACGAGAACGTTGCCTCCTTCTGTGAGACACGAACGGCTACATCAAAAGCTTCGCCTATCCTGCGATTCCGAAAGCCAAGCCAGGTACTCCAGGAGTAAATCCGCTGTACAGTATTGGCAATGGACACACTAACTGACGATTTGAATTTTGTTGTAGAGCGCGAAACCATTTGATAACGTAACCAGCTGATATAAAGTCAAACGTTTTACCAATTGCCATACCTTCCGAGAACCTACGCCACTGCAGCGAGTGTGTTCCTTATTGTAAACGGAAACAAATTAGTATACGTTGCAGTTGACTGGTACCTTAATTCCATGTAAGAGTAAGATGATCGAGAGGCAAAACGTTCCAAGACGCTACCACCAGCTTTCAGAATGGCACACCTAAGAAAGTAGCTCCACCTATCCTTGTGATCCCGAGTGTCACGCCAGGTATATCAGGAGTAAATCAGCTGTATACTATTGGCAATGGATACCTTAATTTGCTGTCTGAATATAAAAGCAGAGCGTGAGACCGTTTATGAACTTTACCAGATGCTATAAATACAAATGTTTTACTGAAGACCATACCCTCCGTGATCTTATTCCGCAGTATCGGAGGTATTACTTCGTGTTCAGAGAACAAATTGGTAAACATTCCAGGGCTGTTTCGTTAATTTCATGTATGAATTATAAGATCTATTGTCAAACCATTCGAGTACTTACCACCTTGTTGAGAGGCGAACGAATGAGTCAATAGATTCAGCTATCCTGTGATTCCGTAGAGGTCAAGCCTGGTAAGTCAGGAGTAAAGCCGCGTAAATTGTTATCAGTAGGCACGATAATGGTAGAGAGTGAAACCGTCTGTGAACATTACAGGTTGGTATAATGTCCTCCTTTTTCAGAACTCCTTACCTTCTGTGAACCAATCCCGCTGCACCGAGTGTACTTCTTCCAGTTGAGAGAAACATATTCTTATAGATTTAATGACGGGTACCTTATATACACACATGAATAGAAGAGTCATGGGTAAATACTTTCGACGACGTAGCCATCTCTTTTAAGAGTCGAACGACTAAGTTACCTGCTACATCTATCCTGTGATCCCAAGAGTCAAACCAGGTAATCCGCGTCTAAACCTGCAATACCAAATTGGCATTAGACTCTCAATTCTACGGTATTAATATTATAGAACTGTGTCAAAGCGTTACAGAACGATACCTATTTCGTTATATTCAGACTTTTTTACCGCAGGCCTTATTTCCGAGAGGATATTCCGCTGTATCGAGATCATATCTTCGTGTTCAGAGAAGCAAATGAATAAACGCTTTAGCGACGGCAACATTATTTTCATATATGAATTAGAATATCGAGTGTCAAACCTTTCGGGAGTATTACGAACATCCTTGAGAGCCGAACGGCTATGTAAATAGCCTCAACGGTACTGTAATTCCGAGAACAAAACCTGGTATTCCTGGAGTAAATCCGCTGATCAGTTGTCGCAAGAGACACATTAACTCGCGGTATGAATATTAATATTGAGAATCATACCTTCTGTGAACGTTACAAATTGGGATGAGGTAAATCGTTTACCGTGATCCTTACCATCTGAGGGGCTAACCCGCTGTGTCGAGAGTATAACGTCGTGTTGAGAGACACACATTATTATACATTTTCGAGACAGACACCTTCGTTTCATGTACGATCTAGCGAAGGTCAAGCCGCTCGAAAACGTTGCCACTTTCCGTGAGAGTCAAACGTCTAAGTCAGTAGCTTCACATATCCTCTGATTCCGAGAATCAAACCAGCTATACGTGGAGTAAATCCGCCGTACAGTATTGGTCTCAGATACCATACATCACGGTATTGATATTATTATACAGAGTCAAACCTTTGTAGAACGTTACCTGTTGATATATAGTCAAACATTTTCCGAGGGCCTTAGCTTCCTAGGAGCTATCCAGCTGTACAGAGTGTGTGGCTTCGTGTTCAGAGAAGCCAGTTAGTAACATCTTTTGTAACCGGCACCATAATTTCATGTATTATTTAGAAGATCGGGGGTCAAACCAATCGAGATCGTTAGCACTATCGTTGAGAGACGAACGGCTATGTCCATAGCTTGACATACTCCAATATTCAAAGAGTCAAACCATGTATTCCCGGAGTAAGTGCTACTAATTTATTACTTTGAACACTGAGCAAGACACTTGCTGCAGCGGGATGGGCGTCTCGGAAGGTATGGCCTTCGGTAAAATGTTTGACGCCATATGAATAGGTACCGTTCTACAAAGATTTGTAGTGTGACTTTCATACTTGAACCGTTAATTAATAATTCTATTGCCAGTACATTTCAGTGGATTTAATCCTCGAGTACCTGGTTTTAATCTCGGAATCCCAGCATAGGTGAAGCTTTTGACTTGGCCGGTATTGCTCTCAAAGATCGTGGTATCCATCTGGAACGGTTTGACTTCCGTGTTTTCCTTTCATGCATGAAAATTAGGCGTCCGTCTGCTAAAATTGCTGTTAATTTGTTTCCGCCAACTCCAATCGAAACACTCTGTATGGCGTGATTGGCTTCTCGGACGCAAGGCCCTCGATAAAAAGTTTGACTCTAAACTAATAGATAAAGCTCTATAATCGTTTGACGCACTACCTTAGTATTCATACCGTGAAATAAGCTGTCCATTGCCAATATTGTCCAGCGGATGCGCCCTCGGAATACCGGGTTTGACTCTCGGAACTACTGGTAAGTGAACATATTTACTCAGCCGTTCGACTCGCAAAGATGGTGGTAACCATATCGAACGGTGTTGAAACTCGATATTCTATTTCATACATGAAGTTACGGTGCCCGTCAATGAAATGAAGAATAGTCTCTTTGCCTGAACACGAGTTTATTCTCTCGATGAAGCGGGTGTCGTTCGTGGATGGAAAGGCCTTCGGTAAATCATTTGACTTTATACAAATTGGTAACGCTATCAAATGGTTTGAGGAACTGCTTTAATATCAAACCGTCATTTAACCTGTGTATTGCCAATACTGTCAGCGGATTTACTCCCCGAATACCTGGATTAACTTTAGGAATCACGGGGTAGTAGAAGCTATTGGTCTTAGCCGAATCGACTCTCAGCGAACGTGGTAATGCTTTGCTACGGTTTGACCCCAGATCATCTAATTCATGCACGGAATAATGGTGCCAGTCTCTATTATGTACACCAATGTGTTTCTCTGGACAGGAAGTTATACTCCCGAAACGGCGGGTTAGTTTCTCCGAAGGTGAGGCCATCGGTAGTGTGTTTGATTTTATACCAATTGCCAATGGTCTCAAACACTATTACACTGTACTTTAATATTCATACCGTGAAAAAAGGTGTCTGATGCTAATTCTGCTTCGCGTAATTACTCCAGGGATACCAGGCTAGACTCTCGGTATAACAATTATATGTGATGCTATTGACTCAGCCGTTGAAGTATCGATGGAGGTAGTAACGTTCTCAAACGGCTTGGCACTCGATCTTGTAATTCATAAATCAAATTAAGGGGCCCGTGACTAAATGTCTACCAATTTATTTCTCTGATCACGATGTGATACCTACAAGACAGCGGGATATGTTCAGAAAGGTAAGGTATCCGGTAGCGAGTATGATTTTATGCCAATTCGTAACGTTCTCCAGCGGCTTGATTCTGTTCTTTAATATTCATACCGGGGTTATGGTATGCATTGCCAATACTGTTCAGAGAATTTACTCCTGGAATACCAGATTACCTCTCCGAATCACTAGACAGGTGCACCTATTGACTTAGATCTGCGACTGTCAAAGTTGGTGTCGGTTGGTCTCGAACGGCTTGAAACTCGATCTTCTAATTCTTACATGAAATAAAGATTCTCGTCACTAATATGTATACTATTCCGTACCTCTGTACACGGAGTTATACTCTCGATACAGCAAGTTAGTTTTTCGGAGGGTAGGGCATTCTGTAACAAGTTTGACCCTATACCTATAGGTAATGCTCTACAACGGCTTGGCGGCCTGCTTTTAATATTCGAACGGTGAACTATGCTGTCTATTTACCATACTGTTCAGCGGATTTACTTCCGGAATACCTGGTTTTCCTCCCCGAATCACAGGATAGGTGAAGTTATTGACTTAGCCTTTCGTCTCTCACAGAAGATTGTATCGTCGTCCAACGGTTTGACCCTCGGTCTTTTAGTTCATACATGAAGATAAGGTGCCGGTCACTGGAATAAAGACTAATTTCTTTCTCTGAACACGAATTCATACTCCCGATACAGCCTGGTGGTTTTCCCGGGGATGAGGTATTCGGTAAGACGTTTGACTTTGTACCAATTGGTATCAATTTACATCTGTTTTTCGGTCTGCTTTAATATTCAAACGCGTTTTAAGGCGTCTATTGCCAATACTTCTCAGGGGATTTACTCCCGGATTACCTGACTTGTCTCTCAAATCCACAGGATATGTGATGCTATTGACCTAGCCGTTCGAATCTCAAGGGGGGGGGGGGTAACGTTCTCGAATGGATTTACACATGATTTCTCTATCCATGTGTGTAAATATGGCGACCGTCAATAAAATGTATACTAATATTTTTCCCTGAACACGAATATATACACTCGATACTGCAGGTTACGTTGACAGAAGATATAGTACTCGGAAAGAGAGGGAATTTATGCCAATTGATAATTATCGCCGTCAGTATGACGCTCTACTTTAATTACAATCTATACTATTCATGTAAACATTTTTGTGACGGGCACCTTAATGTCATTACGATAAACAAGATCGAGAGTCAAGCCGCTCGAGAACGTTGTCACATTCTGTGACAGATGAACGGCTGAGTGAACAGCTTCACCTATCCTGAGATTCCGATATTCACACCAGGTATTCCGGTAGCAAATGTGCTGAACAGCATTGGCAATAGACACCTTAATTTACGGTTTGAATACTAAAGTAGAGCGTCAAGCCTTTTGAGTGCGATACCTATTAGTATAACTTAAAACGTTGTACCGAGGGCCTTACCATCCGCGAAACACACACGCTTCATCGAGTGTGTAACTTCGTGTTCAGAGGAAGAAATAAGTATTCACGTCTGTGACGGGCAGCATATTGTCATGTAGGTATTAGGAGATCGAGGGATAAACAGTTCGAAGCCATTACCACTTTCTGTGGTATTCGAACGGCTAAGTCTGGAGCTTCACCAAATCCAGTACTTCGGAGAGTCGAACCTGGTATTCCGGGAGAAAGTCCGCCGAAGTGTTTTAGCAATAGGGACATTAATTCACGGTTTGCATATTAAAACACAGCGTCAAACCGTTCGAGAACGTTACCAATTGCTATAACGTCAAGCGCTTTACCGAAGGCCATACCCGCCAAAATAATATACGGCTGTATCTAGATTATAACATCGTGTTCGGAGAATGAAATCAGTATTCATTTCAGGGACGGGATCGTTAATTTTAAGTATGATTTAGAAGATCGAGGGTCACACCGTTCGAGATCGTGACTGCCCTATTCCAGAGTCCAACAGCTAAGTCAATAGCTTCCTCTATCCTCTGATTCAGAGAGACAAACCAGATACAGCGGGAGTAAATCCGGTGAACTGTATTGGCAATAGACACATTAATTCGAGGTACGAATATTAAAGCAGGGCATCAAACAGTTGCAATACCTTACCTATTCGCATAGAGTCAAAAGATTTACCGAAGGCCCTACCTTCCGAGAAAACCTACCCTTTGTATGAGGTGGTCTGCTTCGTGTTCATGCAAAAATATAAGTAGACATTTTAGAGACGGGCACCTTTATTTCAAGTAGGAATAAAATGATCGGTTGTCAAGCCGATCGAGATCGTTACTTCCTTCTATGCAAGTCGAACGGCTAAGTCAATAACATCACCTATTCTGTTATTCCGATAGTCAAGCCAGTTCATCCGGGAGAAATTGCTCTGTACAGTGTTGGCAATAGATAGCTATGTTCTCGGTGTGAATATTAAAGTAATGCGAGAATGCGTTTTAGAGCGTTTGCAATTTGTATAAAGTTAAACATATTTCCGATAGACCTACCTTTGGAGAAGCTAACCCGCCGTTTCGAGAGTATAATTTCGTGCTGGGAGAACGAAATTAGTATTTATTTCAGGGAATGGCACTTCAACTTCATGTGTCAATTAGAAGATTTCTCGCCAAACCGTGCAAGAACGTTACCACCCTATTTGAGAATCGAACGGATAAGTAAATAGCTCCACCTATCCCATGAATCCGAGATTCTAACCAGATAATCCGAGGGTAAATGTACCGAAGAGTATTGACAATACATACCTAAATTCGCGGAAGGAATATTAAAATACAGCGTCACACCGTGTGAGAAAGTAACTAATTGCTGTAAAGTCAAACGTATCACCGAATGCCTTACCGTTTGCCCTGCTATCCCGTCGTATCGATAGAATAGGTACAGGTTTCGGGAAACATATTAGTATACGATTTAGCGACAGCACCATAATTTCAAGCATGAATTAGGAGATCGAGCATCAAACCGTTCGAGACCGTAGCCACCATCTGAGAAAGACGAACGGCAAAGTCAGTATTTTCACCTATCATGCGATTCCGAGAGAAAATCTGGTACTCCGGGAGTGAATCCGCTAAACAGTATTGGTAATGGACACTCTAATTCTCGATTTGAATTCAAAGGTAGCGCGCTAAACCGTTGAGAGCGTTACCAATTGGAATAATGTCAAACGATTTACCGAAGGCCTTACCTTCCAAGAACCTAACCCGCTGTAGCTAGTGTCATGCTTAGTGCTCACGGAAACAAATTACTAGACAGTTTAGCAGACGGAAACCATATTTTTATGTATGCATAAAATAATGCAGAGTCAAACCTTTCCGGAACGTTGCCACCTTCTTTACGTGACGAACGGCTTAGTCAACAGCTTCACCCATCCTGTGATTCAGAGAGTCAAACCATGTAATCCAGGAGAATATCCGCTGTACATAATAGCATTGGGTAACCTATTTTGCGATATAAATATTAATGTGCAGAATCCAACCTCTGTAGAATGGTACGGATTGGTATAGGGTCAAACTATTTACCGAAGGACTTACCTTCTGGAAATCCAACTCGCTCTATCGGCAGTATAACTTCGTGCATAGAGAAGAAAGTTCGTTTACACTTAGTGACCGGCCCCTTTCTCTCTAGTATGAATTAAAAGATCGATGGTCAAAATGTTCCGGAACGATACCACATTGTTTGCGAGACGAACGGCTAACTCAATAGCATCACCTATCCCATGATTCCAATAGTCAAATCAGATATTCCGCGAGTAAATATGCTGTTCAGTTTGGGCATTAGGCACCCTACTTCACGGTAGAAATATTAAGGAACAAAGTCAGACCGTTCGAGATGGTTACAAATTCCTACAAAGTCAAACATTTTACCGAAGACCTTACCCTCCGAAATACTCACCCAAGACAGAAGTAAGTCCTCATTTCAGTGACGGGCACGGTAACTTTATGTATGAATTATTAAATCTTGTGCCGAACCGCTCAGGAACGTTTCCACATTCTGTGAGAGACGAACAGCTAAATGAATAGCTTTACCTGTCCCGAGATTCCGTGAGTCAAACTATGTATTTCGAGAGTAAATCGGATGAACAGTACTGGCAATAGTCACCTGAGATAACGGTTTGAATATTAAAATAGAGCGTAACACCGTTTGATAACGTTACCAATTGACATAAAGTCAAACGTTTTAGCGATGCGCTACCTTCCACGAACATCATCCGCGTCATCAAGAATATAACTTCGTGTTCAGAGGCAGAAATTGGTATTGATTTAAGTGACGGGCACATCATTATCTTCATGTATGAAGTAGAAGATGCAGGATCAAGCATTTTTGGAACGATACCACCATCTTTGAGATTCGAACGGCGCAGTCAATTGCTTAACAGATCCTGCGATTACGAGAGTCATATCAGGTATTCCGGGTGTAAATCCGCTCAAATGTATTGGCAATTGAAACCCTACTTCACGGTTTCAATGCTAAAGTAGAGCGTCAAAACGTGCGAGAACGTTACCAATTGGTATAAAGCCAAACGTTTTACCGAATGTCACACCGCCCGAGAAGCTAACACACCGTATCCAGAGTATAGCTACGAGCTCAGAGAAGCAATTTAGTATACAATTCAGTCGCGGGCACGTTAACTTCATGTATGGCTTAGAAGCTCGAGCGCCAAACAGTTCGAGAATGTTACCACCTTCTGTGAGAAACGAACGGCTAAGTACATAGCTTCGCCTATCCTGTGACTCCTTAGATTCAAACCTGGTATTCCAGGAGTAAATCCGCGTAGCAGTATTGGGAGTGCACACCTTAATTGACGCCACGAATATTACGGAACAGAGTCAAACCGTTGGTGAACATTACAGGTTGTATAAACTGATTCTTTTTACAGAATACCTTTCATTCCGAGATCATAACCGGCAGCAGGGAGAGTTATGCTTCGTGTTCAGTGAAACAAATTAGTATTCAAATTAGTGGTACGAGACACTTAATTTCATGTAAGATTGAGAAGATCGCGAGGCACACCGTTTCAGAACGTTACCACCTTCTTTTCGAATCGCACATGTATGACAATAGCCTGACCTATCCTGCGATTCCGAAAGGAATAACAGGTAACTCAGAAGTACATCCATTGAACACTATTGGCATTCGATACCTTAATTCACAGTTTGAATATCAAAGTAGAGCGTCAAGCTGTTTGAGATCGTTACCAACTGGAACATCGTCATACGCATTACCGGATACTTTCCTCTTCCGAGAACATCACCTGCCGTATCGTGTGTATAACTTCGGGTTCAGCGAAACAAATTAGTCGAGATCGCAACCGCCTTCGGTGATAGTCGCACAGCTACGTCAATAGCATGACCTATCCTGTGATTCCGAATGTCAAACCGGGTAATCTGGGAGTTAATCCGCTGAAGCGAATTGTCAACAGACACCTTAATTCACGGTATGAATATTAAAGCAGGCCGTCAAGCCGATGTGGACAATTACCCATTGGTGTTGATTCCAACATTTTACAGAAAGCGTTACCACCCGAGAACCCAACCAGCCGTATCGAAAGTACATCTTTGTGATCAGAAAAACGCATTAGTATACATTTTAGTGACGGTCATCTTAATTTCATGCATATATTAGAAGTTCGAGGGCAACCAGTTCGAGAACAATACCCCCCTCTTTGAGATTCGAACTGCACAGTCAATAGCTTCACCTACCCTGTGATTCTGAGCTCAGACCAGATATTCCTGGAGTAAATACGCTGAAAAGTATTGGTAATAGTCTGATTAATTCCCGGTATGAATGTCAAAGTAGTGCGTCAAATTGTCTAAGAACGATACCAATTAGTATAAAGTCAAACGATTTACTGAATTCCATACCGTCAGAAAGCCTATACCGCTGTATAGATGGTATTACGTTGTGTTCAGAGAATGAAATTAGTATACATTTGAGTGACAGAGACCTTTGCTTGATGCAACGAATAAGAAGATCGAATGTTACACTGTTCGAAAACGTTACCACCTTCATTGGGAGTCGCATAGTTGAGGCCATCGCTTCTCACCCGTCCTATGATTCCGAGAGTTAAACAAGTCATTACTGTAACATATCCGCTGCATTATACAGGCAATTGGCACCCATAATACACGCTATAAATATTAATGTCGAGTGTCATACTGTTCGATCATAGAGGCGATAATTATCAATTGGTATTGAGTCACTCTTTTTACCGAAGTCCTTGCGCTCCAGGAATATAACCCTCCGTATCCAGAGCACAACTTCGTGATCAGAGATACAAATTAGTGGACACTTTAGTGACGGTCACCTTATTTTCATGTGTCAATAGAATAGCCGAGAGTCAAACCATTCGAGAACAATCACACCTTCTTCAAGAGTCAAACACCTTTGTTAGTAACTTCACCTGTTCTGTTATTCCGATAGTAATACCAGGTGTTCCGAGAGTCAATCCGCTGTGCACAATTGGTAATAGTCGCCTTAATTCACGGTATGGATACTAAAGCAGAACCTCATCCCGTTGAATATGGGTAGCCACTGTTGCGGATACAAACCTTTTACCGAAGGCCTTACCCCCCGAGAAGCTAACCCGCTGTATCGATAGTATAATTTCGTGTTCAGAGAAAGACATTGGTATACGCTATACTGACGAGCAGACTAATTTCATGTATGAATTAGACGATCGGGTGTCAAACCGTTCCAGAAGGTTATCACCTTCGTATCGGATCGTACAGCTATGTCAATAGCTTCACCTATCCCGAGATTCCGGGAGTCAACACGGCAAAACGGACAGTAAGTCCGCTGAAGAGTTTTGGCAATAGACGCCGTAATTCGCGGTATGAATATTACAGTGCAGCGTCAAACCCTTTGAGAGCGTTACAAACTGGTATAAGGTCGAACGTTTAAGAGAAGGCCTTACCTTGCTTGAGCCTCACCGGCTTCATCGAGAGTATAAGTTCGTGTACACGGACAGAAATTAGTGTCCATTTCAGTGTCGGGAACGTTAACTTCATATACGAATTAGAAAATGGAGCGTCAAACCATTCGGGAAAGTTACAGCCTTCTTTGAGATTCGAAAGGCTAACTCAATAGCTTCACCAGTCCTGAGATTCGGATAGTCAATCCTGGTATTCCTGAAGTAAGTCCGCTCAACAGTACTGCCAATAGACACTCTAATTCATGGTTTGAATAGAAAATTAAAGCTTGAAACCGTTTGGGACCAACCGTAAAACCTATACTGTTCAGCACATTTACTCCGGGAATACCTGAATTGCCTCTCGGAATCAAGGGATAGGTGCTACAATTGACTTAGAAGTGTGACATTCAAGAAAGGTGATAACGTTCTCCAACGGTTTGACGCTTAATCTTCCTATTCATACATGAAGTTATGGTGCCCGCCATTAGAATGTTGTGTAATTTGTTGCACTGAATACGCTGTAATTCGCTCGATACAGCGGGATAGCATCTCTGGAGGTTATGCCTTCGGGAAAGAGTTTGACCTTATACAAATACGTTACGTTCTTCCGCGGTTTGACTCTCTACTTTAATATTCATAGAATGAATTAAAGTTTCCATTGCCATAACTGTTGATCGTACTAACTGCTGGAATACACGGTGCCACTCTCGGAGTCACAGGATAGCTGAAGCTACTGGCTTGTCCGTTCGACTCTCAAAGAACCTATTCTGTTAGCTGTTCCAATCTCAAGGAAGGTGGTCACATTCTCGAACCGCTTTTCCCTGGATCATCGAATTCACACATCTTACTAATGTAGCCGTAACGAAAATGTATAGGAACTTGCTTCTCTGAACACGAAGTTATACGTTCGATACAGAGGGTTAGGTTCTCGGATATTAAGACCTTCTGTAAGAGGATTGGCCATATACAAATTGGAAATGTTCACCGACGGTTTGACTGTCTAGCTTAATATTCTTACCATTTGATTGAGCACGTTTATTGCCAACGCTGTTCAGATGATTTAATCCTGGAATACCTGCCTTGATTTTCGGAATCACGTGATAGGTGAACCTATTAACTTAGCTGTGCGATTGCCAATGATGCAGGTAAAGTTCTGGATAAGTTTGCCTCTCGATCATCTCATTCATACATGAAATTAATGTGCCAGTCACTAAAATGTATACTAATCCGTCCCTGAGAACACGAAGCTATACTCTAGGTACAGCCAGTTAGCTTCTCGGCAGGTGGGGTCTTCGTCAAAATATTTGACTGTGTCGCCATATGTAACGTTCTACAACAGTATAACGATCTGCTTTAATATTTATACCGTGCATTAAAGTGTCTATTGCCAATAATGTCCTAGGTATTCACTCCCGGAATACCTGTTTTCACTCTCGGAATGACTGGATAGGTAACGCTATTGGCCTTGTTGTGGGACTCTCAAGGACCGTGGTATGGTTATCGATTGGTTTGCCATCGATTTTGTAATTCATACATGAAACTATGGGGCCCACCACTAAAACATTTACCAGTTTGCATCTCAGGACACGAAGTTATACTCTCAATACTGCGGGTTACTTTCACCGAAAGTGCGGCCTTCGGTAAAAATTTGGACTCTATACGAATAGAAAAAGCTGTACAAACGTTTGACTCTCGACATTAATATTCATAACGTGAAACAAGCTGTCTATTGCCAAATACTACTCAGGGGACTCTTCCCTGAATACCCAGTATGACTGTCGGATGCACAAAATAGGTAGAGCTGTTTGACGTTCGTCCCTCACAGAAATTTGTAACGTACCCGAAAGTCTTCACCATCGATGTTTTCAATAATACGTCAAGCTAGGAAGCCCGTCACTGAAATGAACACTAGTTTCATTCTCAGAACACGAACTTATTCTTACGATCAAGCCCGTGAGGTTTGCGGAAGGTAACGCCTTCGGTAAAACGTTTGACTTTATATCAATTGGTAACGCTCTCGGACAGTTTGTAGCTCTACTTTAGTATTTAAACTGTGAACTAAGGTGTCTATTGCTAAAACTGTCTTGCGAATTTACTTCAGGAATACCTGGTTTGACTATCGGAATAGCAGGATAGGTGAAGCTATACACTTAGCCGTCCGTCACGCACAGAAGGTGGTATCGTTCTCGAACGGCTTTACCCTCGATCTTCTAATTAATATAATGTAATTAAGGTGACCGCATCTAAAATGAAAATTAATTTGTTCCTCTAAACACGATGTTATACAGCCGAACAATGGGTTGGGCTTTCGGTGGGCAAGGTCGTCTGTAAGACGATGGAATCTATATCGACTGGTAACGTTCTCAAAATTATTGACCCTCTGCTTTAAATTCAAAGCGTGAAATAAGGTGTCTAGTGCCAATACCGTTCAGTGGATTTACACCCGGAATACCTATTTTGACTCTCTGATTCCCAGGAATGGTCAAGCTGTTGACTTAGCCGTTCGTCTGCCATTGAAGGTGCAACGATCTCGATCGGTTTGACCCCTCCATCTTCTATTTCATAAATGATATTCAGCTATCTGTCCATCAAATGTATCCCAAATTGTTTTTCCAATCACGAATTTATACTCTCGATACAGCGGGTGCTGTTTCACGGAAGGGAAGATCTTCTGTATAAGCTTCGACTCCATAGCTAGTGATATCATTTTCGATGGGACTGACTCTCGGCACCAATATTCGTACTGTGAATTAAGATGACAATTGATAATACTGCACTATGGTTTGACTCCCGGAATGCTGGGTTCGAATCGTGGAAAGCAACATATGTGAAAAATTGACTTAGCCGTTCTGTTGTGAAAAACGATTGTATAGTTCTCGAATGGACTGAATCTGGACTTTCCGATTCATACATATAATTATGTCGTCCGTCTGCTAAAACATCTAGTTATTTGTTTTCATGAACGCCAATGTAGATAATCACTAGTTTGGGGTTGGTTCTAGGAAGGTAAGTTATTCTATAAAACGATTGATTTTATTCCTGTTGGTAACGTTCTCGTACAGTTTAACGCTCAACTCTAACATTCATAAAATGAATTAAGGTATCTATTGCGAATACTGTCCCGCGCATTTACTCCCGGAATACCTATTTTGACTCTCTCATTCCCAGGATAGGTCAAGCTGCTGACTTAGCCGTTCGTCTCCCACAGAAGGTGGCAACGTTCTCGAGCAGCATGACCCTAGATTTTCTAATTCATATATCAAAATAAGCTGTGCCTCTGCTATAATGTCTACCAATTTATATCCGTGAGCACTAAGCATGACAATCGCTGCAGCGGGTTAGGTTCTAGGAAGTCAATGTATTCGGTGAAAAGAATGAATTATTACGAATTGGTAATATTCGCCGACGGTATGAGTCTCCACTTTATCAATCGTACCGTAAATTAACGGGTCCAATGGTAATACTGCACTGTGTATGCACTCCTGGACTACGTGGTCTGACCGTCGGAATCACAGGATAGGTGTATCTATTGATTTAGCAGTTGGCCTCTCGAAGAATGTGGTATCGTTCTCGCACGGTTTGGCCCTCGATCGTACAATTCATATACGAAAATGAGGTGCCCGTCTGCCAAAATGTGTACCAACTTGTTGCGGTGAAAACAAGGCAAGCAAATCGCAACAGCGGGATGGGTTCTCAGAAGGTAATGCCTTCGGTAAAAAGTATGACTCTATGCCAATTCGTAACGTTCTACAACGGCTAGACACTGCACATTAATATTTGAGTCTCTTGGTAGGGTGTATAACGCCTATGCTGAACAGCGGATTTACACCCGGAATACTTGGTTTGACTTTCGGTGTCACTGTAGAGGTGGAGCTATTGGCTTAGCCGATCGACTATCACAGAAGGTGGTATCGTCCTCTAACGGATTGACACTCAACCTTTTAATTCATACAAGAAGTTGAGGTGCCCGCCACTAAAATGTATATCCATTTCTTTCTCTGAACACGAAGTTATACCCACAATACAGCGGGATATGTTCAGGAAAGGTAAGGTATCCGGTAGTGAGTATGATGTTATACCAATTTGTAACGTTCTCCAGCGAACTGACTCTGTTCTTTAATATTCATACCGGTGGTTATGGTGTGTATTACCAATACCGTTCAGCGCATTTACACTTGGAATACCTTATTTACATCTCGGAATCACAGGACAGACGCACCTACTGACTTAGGTTCGCGACATTCAAAGTTGGTGATAACTTTCTCGGACGGTTTCATTCACTATCTTGTAATTCATACATGAAATGACGGTTCTCGTTGCTAAAATGTATACCAGTTCGTACCCTTGAACACAGTGTTAAACTCCCGATACAGCGAGTTAGTCTTTCGTGGGGGAAGGCATTCTGTATCAAGTTTGACCCCACACCTATGGGTAATTCTCAATAACGGCATGACGGCCTGCTTTTAATATTGGGACGGTGAATTAAGCTGCCTATTTACCATACAGTTCAGCGGATTTACTTCCGGAATTCCTGGTTTGCCTCTGCGAATAACAGGATAGCTGCAACTATTGACTTAACCGTCCGTCTCTCACAGAACAATATTAGTTTTAAGATTTATGATTTAGTTAATACATGAAGATAACGTCCCCGTCACTCATATGAATACTGATTTCTTTCTCTGAACACGAAGTTATACTCTCGATACTGCAGATTAGTTTATCAGTGGGTATGATTTTTTTTAAAGCGTCTTACTTTAAAGAAATTGGTAACGTTCTCAAACAGTCTGATGGTCTATTTTAATATTCAACACACGAATTAAGGTGTCTATTGCCAGTACTGTTCAACGGATTTACGCCCGGAATACCTGCTTATACTCATGCTATCAATGGTTAGATGAAGTTATTGACATAGCCGTTCGTCTTCACAGAAGGTGGTAAAGTTCTCGATCTGTTTGACCCTCGATTTTCTTATTCATACACGCAATAAAGGTGCCCGTCACAGAAATATATACTAATTTGTATCTCTGAACTCGTAGTTGTGCTATCGGTACAGCGAGTTAGGTTCGCGAGAAGTTAATGCCCTCGGTGTAAAGTTTCACTTTCTACGTATAGGTAAACTTCTACTACGGTTTGACTCTGTACATTGCCAATACTGTTGCCAATACTGTTGAGCGTATTTACTACCGGAATACCTGGTTTGACTCTCGAAATCACAGGATGGGTGAAGCTATTGACTTATCTGTTTGAATCTCAAAGATGGTGGCAGCGCTCTCGAACGGTATGACTCTCGAGTTTTCTATACATGCATGAAATTAAGGTGCTCGACACTAAAATGTATTCAACATAGTAGCTCTGAACACGGTGTAATACTCCCGATACAGCGAGTTAGATATTCGAAGGGAAAGGCATTCTGTAATAAGTTTGACACTACACCTATTGGTAATGCTCTACATCGGCTTGACGGCCTGCGTTTAATATTCGAACCGTGAACTAGGCTCCCTATTTACCATAGTCTTCAATGGATTTACTTCAGGAATACCTGGCTTGCTTCCCCATATCACACGATAGGTGAAGTTATTGACAATTCCGTTCGTCTCTAAAAGAAGGTGGTAACGTTCTCGAAATGATTGACGTTCGATCTTCTAATGCACACATGAAGTTAAGGTGCCCGTCACTGAAATGGAGACTAATTTCTTTATCTGAACACCAATTGTAATATACTGTTATGATTTATCCAATTTTCTTCAAAATTTCAAGTTTTTGATTTCAGAAATTGAATCGTATGTGAAAAGTGCCTTTGGAATTAGTTGAGCATTCGTTTGTGACAATATTCTGTTATATTACTTGTTATATTATATGATTTTCTCCACATGTACCTTCGCTGTCTGCACGAAACGACTGGAGTCGTCTTGTGGTTGTGTTGTGTAGTTGGGAACGACACTACTTGATGGTCGTCAGAAATTCCTATTGCCTTGATATTGTACCGTATGCATCGTTTCTAAGTTTTCCATTTATTTATACATACTGCAATTTAATATTATGATATTTTCGATATATTACAAAATTCTAACTTTTTGCTTAATAAAATTGTAACTCTTTGTAAAAGTTCCCTTTGACATAGTTGAACTTACCTTTATTCCAGTATTTTGTTAAGCTTGTTGTAATATTATAATATTGTTTGTATACGTACCAACCCAGCCGGAGCAAGACGACTATCGAGGTCTTGTAGTCGTACACGGCAGATCGAAGCGGCATTACTGTGTGGTTTCAATTAATTCCTTATCCTTGAATTTGTATCACATGAATTCTGTTCCAGTTTTCTATTTATTTACAGATACTGTAATTTACTGTTATTATATTTATGTTCCTCTTCCAAATTTTCAATGTTTATGTAAAAAAATTTTATTTCTTAGTAAAAGTGCCTTTGAAATTAGTTGCGCGTACGCATTTATGACATTATCTTGTTAAAAATATTGTTATTTGGTATGATTGTCTGTGTAAGTACCTACGCTGTCGGAGCTACACGACTGGACGGGGCTTGTAGTTGCGTTCGGGAGATCGGAGGGATACTACTGTATGCTCTACGTATATTTATTTAACCCTGCATTTGTACCGTATGCATTTTTTCCCCCAATTTATTTACACATACTGTAATTTAATGTGATAATATTTTCGATTTTTTTCAAAATTTTCATTTCTTATTAGATGAATTTGTAGAGTTTACGTTTATGATATTTTATCGTTACCCTCATTCATACTTCATATGATTGGCTGTATGAGGACGTGCGCTTCCAGACCGACATTGCTGAAGTGGTATTGTTTTTGCGTGATGTAGATCAGGAAGGCATATTGCATGGTCATTGCTAATTACTTTAACAATAAGATTTTTCCGTACGCATTCTTTTGCAGTTTTCCATTTATTTCTACGTACTGCAATTTACTCGTATGATATTTCAGTTTTTCCTCAAAATATCCAATTGTTAATATCAAAAATTGTATTTCTCAGTGAATGTGTCTTGGGAACTATGTGAGTGTTCGATAATGGCAATATTTTGCTAATTTTATTGCTGCTTCATATGATTGTCTGTATGCGTACTTACGCATCCGGTGCGACAAGACAAGAGTGGACCTACCGTTGTGTTCGGCAGATTGGAGGGAGAATACTGGCTGGTCTTCGTTAATTTCTTTAATCATGGTATCGTAACGTATGCATTTTGTTCGTTTTTTTCTTTGTTTAGTACTACATACCGTTATTTGCTGTTTTGATATTTTCGATTTCATACAAAATTCCAATTGACAATTTCAAAAATTGTATTTCTCAGTAAAAGTGTATATGAAAATTGTGAAGTGTACGCTTTTGCCAATATTTTGTTATACATATTGTAATTTTATACGGATGCCTGTATACGCACCTACGCTTCCTGCACGACACAGCTGGAATTAGGCTGTAGTTGTGTTGACATGACAGGAGCGACGCTGCTATATAATCTTGGCTAATTTCTTTAAACCCTATGTTGTAGCGTTTGCAATCTTTCGCAGATTTCCATTTGTTTCTACATACTGTAACTTAGTCTTTTGATATTTTCAATTTTTTTCCATAATTTTCAATTTTAATTTTAAGAAATTGTATAGCATAGTAGAAGTGCCTTCGGAATTAGGTGAGTGTACGTTTATGACAATATTATGTTAAATTCTATGAGATAATATATGATTGTCTCTATGAGTACCTACGCATCGGTCAATACACGACAGGCGCTGTCTTGTAGTTGCGTTGGGATGATCGGTGCGGCGTACAGGATGGATTTCGTTAATATCTTTAACCGTATTATTGTACCGTATGCATTCTTTCGCAGTTTCATATTTGTATTTACACACTGCAAATTACTGGTATGATGTTATCAACTTTCTTCCAAATTTTCAATCTTCAATTTAATGAATTGTATTTCTTAGTGATAGTGTCCTTGGCATTAGATGAGTGTACGTTTCTGCCGATGTTTTGGTAAGCTATTTCTTGTTTTATTTAATTGTCTGTATATATATATATATATATATATATATATATATATATATATATATATATATATATATATATATATACGCTGTTTGAGGGACACGACTGTCGAGGCCTTGTCGTAGCGTACGGCAGAACGAAGCGTCACTGCTGTATGGTCTACATTAACTTCTTTAGCCATGATATTGTACCGTATGCACTTTTCTCTAGTCGATCATTTATTTATAGATACTGTATGGTACTGCCATGATATTTCCGATTATTTTCAAAATTATCAATTTCTAGTTTATAAAATTGTGTTCACTAGTAAAAGAGTCTTCGGAATTAGATGAGTCTACGACGATGACATTATTTTGTTAAACTTATTGTTATTTCATATGATTGTCTGTATACGTACCTGCGGCGCCGGAGCGACACGACTGGAGCGGACCTGTAGGTGGGTTGGGAAGACAGAAGCGACACTACTGTATGGTCTTGGTTGATTTCATTGACCTTAATTCTGTACCTTATGCATTTATCAGCAGTTCACTGTTTATCTGTACATTCTGTAATTTACTGGTATGATATTGGCGACTTTATTTAAAAGTTCAATTCTGTAATTTTAGGAATTGTATTTTTTTAGGAGATGCGTCCATGGAATAAGTTAAGTATACGTTTATGACATTATTTTGTTAAAATTAATTTGATATTATATGATTGTCTGGATGGGTACCTACGCTTCGGCAGCGACACGCCTGGAGTGGTCTTGCAGTGCTTATGGAAGATCGGCGCGGCATTCTGGAAGGTCCTCGGTAATTTGTTTAAACTTAATTATGTACACTTGTCATTTTTCCCCAGTTTTCCATGTATTTATACATACTGTAATTTACGGTTATTATAATTCCCATTTTCTTCAAATCTTCCAACTTTTTGTTTAAATTATTGTATTTTTTAGACGAAATGCCATCGAATTAATACAGTGAACGTTTATAATAATACTTTGTTAAATTCATTGTTACTTTATAGAATTGACTGTTTTCGTATCAACGCTTCCGGGGCGACGCGGCTGGAGTGGTCGTGTAGTAGCGTCCTTTAGATAGGACCGGAATTGTTGTATGGTCATTGTTAATTTCTTTAACCTTGCATTGTACGGTATGCATATTTTCCCCTGTTTTCTAATTATCTGTACTAATTGTAAATAACTAATATGATATATTAGATTTTTTTTCGAAATTTACAGTTTTTATCTTTAAAGATTGTATTTTCCAGTAAAAATGTTTTCTGAATTAGTTGAGCTCATGTGTATGACATTATTTTGTTAATGTTGTGGTTATATTATATCGTTGTCTGCATTCGTACATACGCTTCTGCAGCGACACGATTGGAATGACCACGTAGCTGCGTATGGTAGATGGGAGCGACACTATTATATGATATTCGTTAATTTCCTTCACCTTGATGTGGTAGCGTATGCATTCTTTGGCAATTTTCCATTTATTTATACACACTTCAATTTACTGTTTTCATAATATCGATTTCCATCTGAATTTTGAATTATTTGAGTTTACGATTATCACAATATTTTATTATGTTTGTCGTTATTTTATATGCTTGTCTGTAGCCGTACTTACGCTGTCGGAGCGACACGACTGGCGTGGTCTTGTAGATGCCTACGTCAAACAGAGCAATAATACTGGATGGACTTCGTTGACTTTTTCAACCATGTTTTTGAAGCGTATGCCATTTTTTTTTTTTTTTTTTTTTTTTTTTTAATGATTGTGTAATTTATTGTCATGAAATTATTGATTTTTTTCATAATCATTAATTCTTATTTTAAGAAACTGTATTGCTTAGTAAAAGTGTCATTGGAGTTAGTTGTGTGTACGCTTATGACAATATTTCGTTAAATTATTTGTTATATTATTTGATTGCCTCAATATGTACCTACGCTGCAGAGCGACACTACCGGATTCGTCTTGTAGTTGTTAACGGCAGATCGGAGCGGCATTCTGTATGGTCTTCGTTAATTTCTTTAACCTTGATGTTGTACTGTATGCATTCATTCTCAGTTCTGTGTTTTCATATGCATACTTTTTATTTACACGTATGATATTTTCGATATTTTATTTAATTTCAAAATTCCGATTTATTGGGAAGTGTGTCTCTCATATTAGTTGATTGTACGTTTAAGACAGTACTTTGTTAAATATGTCTTCATTTTATATGATTGTCTGTATACGTACCTACGTTGCCAGTGCGACACGGCTGTGGATGCCTTGTAGTTGCGAAGGCAGTTCGGAAGCGACAATAGCGTATGGTCTTTGTTTATTTCTTTTTTCTTTAACGGTAATTTTCCAATGCACTGTAAGCATTGTTTGATAGGGTTCCATTTATTTCCACATACTCCAATTTTCTTTTATGATATTATCGATTTGTTTCATAACTTCCAGTCTTGAATTTCAGAAACCGTATTTTTCAAGAAAGGTGTCAATGGAATTAGTTGAGTTTACATTTATGACAATATTGTTGTTTGCTTCTTCTTATTTTATGTGATTGTCTGTATACGTACCGCGCTCCAAGCCCGACACGAGTGGAGTAGTCCTGCAGTGGCGATTGGTATATCGGAGCGACACTACTCTATGAGCTTCGTTAATTTCTTTAACCAATATACTGTGCCGTCTGGATCTCTTCCCAGTCTTCCATTTATTTATACATACTGTACATTACGGTTATGCTATTTCCGAGATTTTCATAATTTCCAGTTTTTAAATTAAAAATTTGTTCTTCATATTAAAAGTTTCTCTTCGATTCTACATTTATGCAAATATTTTGTTTAATTTGTTGTTGGATAATATGATTGTCTGTATACAAACGTACGCTTCTGTAGCAACACGATTGGAGTGGCCTTGTAGTTGCGTTCGGTGGGTCGGAGCTACTCGACTGTATGTTGTTTGTTAATTTCAATATCCTCAATATAGTACCGTAACCATTCTTTCGCAGTTTCATATTTATTTCTATGCATTTGTTCCAAAGTTTTGCCTTATTCATACATTCTGCAATTTACTGGTCTAATATTTTCAGATGTTTCTCCAAATTTTAAAATTTTACTATAAGAAATTCTATTTCCTAATAAAAGTGTCGTTGTAATTACTTGGGTGTACGTTCATGTCATTTATTTGTTGCATACTGCTATTTTATATGACATACTGTATGCGAACCTACGTTCCCGGACCAACACCACTGGCGAGGACTTGTAGTTGCGGACGCCAGATCGAAGCGGCCCTACAGGTTGGTCTTTGTTTATTTCTTTGACCATAAGATTATGCCGTATGCAGTCTTTTGCAATTTTCTGGTCATTTCTACATACTGCACTTTACTGTTACGATTTTTTTGATTCATTCCAAAATTCATAAATTTAAATACATGGACCTATATTCCTTAGCATACGCGCCTTTTGAATTTGTTGAGTTTATGTTTATGACAATATCTTGTTATGCTTTTTGCCATTTTACCCAGTTGTCTGTATACGTTCCTACGGTACTTCGGAACGACAACTGCTGTATGGCCTACGTTAATTTCTTTAACCTTAATATAGTACCGTATGCAATCCTTCGCATTCTTCCATCTATTTATTTTTAATATCTACGAAATTTTTCAAAATTCCACATTTTTAATATCAATCATTTTTCATTTTATGAAAAGTGTCTCCGGAATTGGTTGAGCGTACGTTTATGACATCAGTTTTCTATATTTGATGTTATTTTAAACGATTGTGCGTGTACGTACCTACGCTTCCGGAGCGACACGAGAGGTGTCCTCTTGCAGTTGCGTTCGGAATATCGGAGCGATATTGCTGTATGGTCTTTGATAATTCCTTTGACCTTGATATTGCACCGCGCGCATTACGTTTCTGTATTCTGTTTATGTCTACATAATGTAATTTACTGTTATGATATATCCAATTCTTTTCAAAATATTCAATTTTTGGATTATAAAATTGTATTGATTAGTGAAAGTGTCTTTGGAATTAGTGGAGTGTACCATCATTCCAATATAATGATCAAACTTATTTTTATTTCACATAATTTTCTTTATATGTACATACGCTTCCTGAGCGACATGCCTTTTATGGTCTTGCAGTTGCATTCGGCATATCGGACCGACACCACGGTACTATCTTCGTTAACTTCCCTAACCTTGATATTGTGCCGAATGCATTCTTTCGATATTTACTATTTATTTCTACATTCTGTGATCTGCTGTTATGATATTTACGATTTTATTCAAACCCTCCAATTTTTTATCTCAGAAATTGTATTTTTTAGGAGAAGTGATAGCATCAAAGCAGTAACATACAGTATGTACAAATAAATGAAAAACCGAGAAAAAATTCTTACTGTACAATATCAAGGTTAAAAACATTATCGAATACCATCCAGTAGACTCGCTCCATTCGCTCCTGTCATACGCAACTACAAGACTTCGCCAGTCGTCTCGCGCAAACAGCGTAAATACATACAGAGACAATCATACCAAATAACAATGATTTGAACAAAATAATGTCATACGGGCACACTGATCTAATTCCAAAGTCACTTTTCCTAAGATGTACATTTTTCTAAGGTAAAGATCGAAAACTTTGAAGAAAAATCGACAATATCATAACAGTTAATTACAGCATGCATAAATAAATGGCAAACTGAGAAAAAACTCATGCCGTACAAAATCAAGCTTATAGAAATAATCGGCGTCCATTGACTAGTGCCGATCCGTTCTGCCGTACCCAACTACAATACATCGCTAGTCGTGTTGCATCGATATCGTATGAACGTATACAGACAATCGTATAAAATAACAATAACTTTAAAGAATGATCGACATGTACGTACACTCCACTAATTCCAAAGGCACTTTTCATATACAATACAATTTCTGGAATTAAAAACTTCAAAATTTGAAGAAAATCAAATTTCATAATTATAAATAATCATATCAACATATATGATAATCATATTACAGTATGTACACATCAACAGAAAACAGAGAAAGAATGCAAACGCTACAATATCAGGGTCAAAGAAATTAACGAAGACCTAACGGCACTGTCGCTGCGATCTAGCGAACGCAACAACAAAACAAATTCAGCCATTCCGCACCGGACTCGTAGGTACGCATATAGATAATCATATAATGTATCAACAAGCTTGTCAGAAAATTGTCATATATGTACACTCAACTATTTCCAATGACTCGTTTACTAAGAATTACATCTCTCTAAACAAAAATTTACAATTATGACAAATCAAACATACCATAACTCCGAATTACAGCATATGAAATTTATTGCATCACTATGAAAGAATGAATTGTGTACAATATTAAGTTTTAAATTATATGCAAAGACCATGCAGCAGTGACGCACCGATCTAATGAATGCTACTACTAGACCACAGCAGCCGTGCCGCTTCGAAACAGCAGATACGTATAAAGACAATCCTATAAAATACCCAAGGACTTAACAAAATATTGTCATAATCGTACACACAACTAATTCCAAAGACACTTTTACTAAGAAATACAATTTTCTAAAATAAGGATTTATAATTTCGAAGAAAATAGAAAAAATCATAACAGCAAATTACAGAACGTATAAATAAATGGAAAAATTGGTAAAAAATTCATACGGTGTAAAAGCATGGTTACCGAAATTAACGAAGATCATCCAGAATGCCGCTCCGATCTGCGTACGCACGTACAAGGCCAGTGCAGCTTTATCACTCCGGAAAGGTAAGTACATTTACAGACAATCATGTAAAATAACAGTAAATTTAACAAAATAATGTCATAAACGTGCGCTGAACTAGTTCCAAAAACTCTTGTATGCAGAAATACAATTTTTTCAACTAACAATAGACAACTTCGAAAAAAATTATAATCACCATAACAATAAATTTCAGTGTTTGTATATAAATATAGAAATGAGAAAGAATTGCTTGCGGTTCAAAATCATGTCTTAAGAAATTGCTGGAGGCCATACAGTAGTGTTGCTCGATCTGCCGTACCATCATTCACTATTCGAATATTAAAGCAGCACTTTTTACCGTAGGCCAATCCTACCGAGAGTCAAGCCCGCTATATTGAGGGTATTACTTCCTGTTCCGAGAAGAAAATTAGTAGACATTTTAGTGATGGGCACCTTAATTTCGTGTATGGATTAGAAGATCGGGACACAGACTGATCATGAACATTACCGTCCCCTTTGTGATTCGAACGGCCAAATGAATATCATCACCTGTCCCGTGATTCCGAGAGTCAACCCAGGAAAACCGAGAAGTAAGTCCTCTAAACACAATTGGGAGTAGACTCCTTATTTCGCTGTTTCAATATTAATACAGAGCGTCAAACTGTTTGAGAACGTTACTAATTTGTATAGAGTCAAACGTTTCACCGAATACCTTACCCGCCGAAAACCGAGCCCTCTGTATCGACAGTATAGCAGCGTGTTCAACGGATCGAATTATCATACATTTTAGTGACGGTCGCCTAAATTTCTTGTATCAATAAGATGATCGAAAAGCATACTCTTCCAGAACGATACTACGTCCTGTGAGATTCACACAGCTAAGTCATTAGCATCAGCTATCCTGTGATTCCGAGATTCGAGACGGGTATTCCGTTGTGCAGTTTGGGAAATACACACCTTAGCCCATGGGTTGAATATTAAAGTAGAACGACTCCCCGTATGAGAACATTACCAATTTGTATCGATGTCAAACATTTACCGAAAGCTTTACCTGCAGTGAATCTAACCTGCTGTATCGAGAGTATAACATCGTGTTCAGAGAAAGAAATTAGTCCTCCTTTCAGTGACGGGCACCTTAATATCATGTATGAGTAAGAAGGTCGAGGGTCAAACCGCTCGAGAATATTGCCCCTTCTGTGAGAGACGAACGGCAAAGTAAATAGCTTCACATATCCCGAGATTCCGAGAGTCAACCCAGGAAATCCGATAGTATGTTCGCTGACAGTATTACCTGTCGACACGTTAATTCACGGTATGAATAAACATGAAGAGCATCAAACCCTTTGAGAGCATTGCCGATTGGTAAAAAGTCAAACACTTTACAGATGCCCTTTCCTTCGGAGAAGCAAACGCTCCGTCAAAAGGGTATAACATCGTGTTCAGCGGTACGAACTAGTATACGTTTACTAACGAGCACCTTAATTTCATGCATGACTGAGAAGACCGAGTGTCAAACCGTTCTAGATCGTTGCCACCTCATTTGATAGTCGCCCAGCTACGCCAATAGCATCACCAATACTGTGATTCCTTGAGACAAACACGGTATTCCGCTACTAAATCCGCAGTACAGTATTGGAATTAGATACGCTATTTCCCTTTATGCATATTAAAGAACAGAGTTAAACCAATCTAGAACGTTACCTATTGCAATACAGTCAAACATTTTACCGAAATCCTTACCTTCCGAGGAGCATAATCCGCTGTATCGAGAGTATAATATCGTGGTCAGAAAAACATATTAGTATTCATTTAAGTGACGGGCACCATAATTTCTAGTACGAATAAATAATTCGAGTGTCAAGCCTTTCGAGGAGGTTACCAACCTTCTTTTTGAGTCGAACGGCTTAGTCAGTAACATCACCGATCTTGTGATTCGGAGAGTGAAGCCATTTAAACCGGGTGTAAATCCATTGTACAGTATTAGCAATGGATACCTTAACTCACGGCTTAAACATCAAAGTACTGAGTCAATCGATTGCCGGAAGTTGCCTATTGGTATAGAGACAAACTTTTTTCCGATGGCCTTTCCTTCCAGAAACATAACCCCCTGTCGCAAGTATCGTGCTTAGTGTACTCGGAAACAAATTAGTAGGCACATTAGCAGACGCACACCACATTTCCACATATGAATAGCAAATTCGAGAGTCAGACCGTTCGAGAACGGTACCGCCTTCCTAGAGTGTCGTACAGCTACGTCAATAGCATCACCTATCCTGTGATTCCGAGTGTCAAGCCTGGTATTCGAGCAGTAACCCCGCTGTACAGCACTGGCAATATTCACCATATTCCACGGTATACATATTAAACTATAAAGAGAAACCATTGGAGGACATTACCAATTTGTACAACGTGAAACTATTCACCGGATGTCTTGCCTTCCGTGAATCTACTCAGCTTTCTATATCGATGGTATAACTTCATGTCCAAAGACAAAAGTTGGTATGCATTCTAGAGACGGACACTACAGTTTCAGGTATGAATTGGAATTTCGAGGGACAAACCGTCTAAGAACGATACCACCTTCATTGTGAATCGCAAAGGTATGTGAATAGCATCACATATTCTGCGATTCCGAGGGTCAAGCCACGTATTCCTGGAGCGAATGCGCCGAACAGTATTGGCACTTGACACTATAATTCATGGTTTGGATATTAAATCAGACCGCCAAACTGGTGTAGATAGTTGCCACTTGCCATAAAGTCTAACGTTTTACCGATGACCTTATCACCTAAAAAACTAACCGGCTGTACCGAGAGTATGTCTTCGTGTGCAGAAAATGAAGTTAGTCTCCATTTCAGTAACGGGCAACTTAGCTTCACGTATAAATATTAATGTACAGGGTCTAACATTTGTATACCGTTACATATTGGATTGATGTCAGAAGTTTTACAGAAAACCTTTTCCACCGAGAACTTAACCCGACGTATGTAGAGTATTACTTCGTATTCAGAGATACAAATTAATATGGATTGCTGTGAAGGGCACCGTAATTTCATGTATGAATGAGAAGGTCGGGTATGAAACCGTTCGACAACCTTACCACCATCTTTGTGAAATCGCATGTGTAGCACAATAGCTTCACCTATCCTGTGGTCCGGAGAGTCGCACTAGGTATGCCAGGAGTATATCCGCTGAAGAGTATTGGCGATGGACACCTTAATTCACGGTTTGCATTTTGAAGTAGAGCGTCAATCCGTTTGAGAGTATTATCTATTCGTATAACGTCATACACTTTATCACATACCTTACCTTCCGATAAACCGTCAAGCTGTATCGAGAGTATACCTTCGTGATCAGATACACAAATTAGTATTCGCTTAGAGGCGGGCAGCTCAACTTCATGTAGGAGTTAGAAGATCTACTGTCAAAAACGTTCGTGGTCGTTACCACCTTCTGTGAGACGCGAACGACTAAGTCAATGGCGTCACCTGTCCGTGGTTCTCTGTGTCAATCCAGGGATACCGAGAGTAAATCCGCTGAACAGTTTTGGCAATAGACAGCTTACTTCACGGTATGAATATTAAAGCATATCATCAAATCGTTGTAGAGCTTTACCTATTCATATAGAGTCAAACCCTTTACCGAAGATCTTACCTTGCGTGAAGCTAATTCGCTATGTCGAGAGTATGTTTTCGTGTTCAGAGAAGCAAGTTGGTATACATTTTAGTGGCGGGCATCTTATAGACATCTGTGAATATGAAGATCCAGGATCAAACTGTTTGTCAGCGTGACCACCTTGCTTGTTATTTGAACAGCTAACACAATAGCTTCTTTGGGATTCGAATTGCTAAGTCAATAGCATCACGTACCCTGTATCTCCGAGAATCAAACCATGTATTCCGGGAGAAAATACGCCAAACAGTTTTGATAATATACACCTTAATACACGCCATGAATAATAAAGCAGACCCTCATACCTTTGTAGAGCGTTACCTAATGCTATAGATTCAAACTCTATCCCGAAGTATTAATGTACCCGTCACTAAAATGTCTACTAATTTGTATCGTTGAACCCGAAGTTGTACCCCCGATGCAGCGGATTATGTGCTCTGAAGGTAAGGTATCAGGTAAATAGTATGTCGTTATGCCCATTGGTAACGTTCTCATACGGTTTTCCTTCTTAATTTAATATTCATACCGTGAATTAAGGTGTCTATAGCGAATAAGTTTCTGCGTATTTTCTATAGGAATGCTAGGTTTGATACACGGAATCAGAGGATGGGTGAAGCTATTGACTTAGCCGTTTGGCTCACAAACAGGGTGGTAATGCTCGCGATCGGATCCATCCTCGATCTGCTAATTAATACATGAAACTAAAGAGCCCGTCACTCAATTGCATAATAGTTTGATTCTCTGTACACGAAGTTATACCCTCGATGAAGCGGGTGATGTTCGCGGTAGGTATGGCCTTGGGTAAAACCATCGACTACATAAGAATTGGTGACGTACTACAACGGTTTGATACTGTACACTAATATTCATACAGTGAAATAAGGTGTCCATTGCCAGTACTGTTCAGCGGTTTACTCCAAAAGTAATATTTACTTTTTACTTTTCTTACTTTGTTTACTCCATAGTTCTATTTTAATATTCAAACCGTGGAGTAAGTAGTCTATTGCCAATACCTTTCAGCGGATTTATGCCCGAAATACCCCGTTTGAATCTCAGAATCACAGGAGAGGCAAAGCCATTGACTTAGCCGTTCGTCTCTGACGGAAGGTGGTAACGTTCTCGAGCAGTTTGACACACGATCCTCTAATTCAGACATGACGATAGGGTGCCCGTCACTAAAATGTTTACTAATTTTATCCACCGAACAAGAAGTTATACTCTGGTTACGGCGATTTTGGATCTCCAATGGTCAGGTCTTTGGTAAAATGTTTGACACAATTAGAATAGGTAACTTTCTACAACGCTCTGGTTATGTACTTTGTTATTTATATCGTGTGCTAGTACACATTCTGGTACACGGACACCTTATTTATATGAATAGGACGATCGGGGGACCAACGGTGCGAGAACGTTACCACCTACTTTTACATTCCAACTGCTAAATCAATAGATACACATATCCTGTCACACCGAGAGTCAGACCATGAACACCGGGAGTGAATCCAAAGTGCAGTATTAACAATGGTCGCGCTCATTCACGGTACGAATATTAAAGTGGATTGTCAAATCATTGTCGAACGTTACATATTGGTGTAGCGACAAACTTTTTACCGAAGACCTTGCCCTCAGATAATCCAACCTGCTGTATCTATTGTCTAAATTCGTGTTCAAGCATCCAACCTATTATTCCTTATAGTGACGGGCACCTTCTCGTCATGTTGGAATAAGAAGGTCGATATGCATGCTGTTACAGAACGTTACAACTTTCTGTTAGATTCGCGCAGTTAAGTCAATAGCTTCGCCTGGCCTGGGATTCCGAGCTACAAACCTGGTATTCCGGGAGGGTATCCGCTGTTCAGTATAGGCAATAGACACCTTAATTTAAGTTATGAATGTTAATGTAGGTAGTCAATCAGTTGGAAAACACAACTAGATGGTATAAAGTCAAAGATTTTAACGGATACCTTACCATCCACGAACATATCCCGCTGGAGCAAGTGTTTTACTTAGTGCTCACGGAAACAAACTGGTAGACATTTTAGCAGACGGACACCTCATTTTCATGTATCAATACGAAAACAGGGAGTCAAACAGTTCGAGAGCGTTCCCTCCTTCTTTGAGAGTAGAACGGCTAAGTATATAGCTGCACCTAGCCTGTGATTCCGATCGTCAAATCAGGTATTCCTGGAGTAAACCAGCTGAGCAGTATTGGGAATATAAACATTAATTCACGGCATGTATATTAAAGTAGAGTGTCAATGCGTTTGAGAACGCAACCTATTGGTATAAATTCATATCCCTTATCGCATGCATTATCTTCCGGGAACATAACGTCCTGTACCGTATGTATAACCTCGTGTTCAGAGGAACGGGTTAGAATACATTTTAGGCCCGGGAACCTTTATTTCATGTATGGAGTAGAAGATTGAGTGCCAAACCATTCGGGAAAGCTACAAATTTCTTTGGGAATCGATCGACGAAATCAATACGTTCGCACATCCTGCGATTTCCGTAGCTAAACCAGTATTCCTGGGATAAATCCGCTGAACTGTATTGGCAATAGGTGCCATAGTTCCTTGTATGAATAATAAACTATACAGTCAAACCGTCGGCAAACATTACCAATTCGTATTAAGTCATTCCTTTTACCAAATACCTTACCTCCGGAGTATCTATCACGCTATAGCGAGTGTCTTGCTTATTGATCACGGAAACAAATTAGAAGACATCTTGTCGAGCGGGCACCACATTTTTGTGTATAAATATCACTATCGGGACTCAAAGCGTTCAAGGACGTTAACATCCTCTTTGAGCGCCGCAAAGATAAGTCAATAGCTTCACATATTCTGTGATTCGGAAAGTCTAACCAGGTAACCGGTAGTAAATTCTCCGCAATGTACTGACATTAGACATTCTTTTTTAGGTTATACATATTAAGGTACAGTACCATTTGCGATAGTGTAAAACATTTTACGGAAGATCTCTGCTTCTGAAATCCGAGCACGCTGTATGGAGAGTATACCTTCGTGCACAGAGATACAAATTTGTGTACTTTTTAATGACGGGCACCATAATTTCATGTATGAATTAGAAAATCGGGAGGCAATCTGTCCCAGAACGTTACACGCATCTTTAAGAGTCGCACAGCTAGGTCAATAGCGTCACCTATCCTGAGACTCCGAGGATCAAACCAAGTACTCCCGGAGATAATCCGCTGAAACATATTGGGAATAGACACCTCAACTCATGGTTTGTATATTAAAGCAGACCGACAAGCCGTTGTAGAACATTACCTATTCGTGTAGGGTCAAACTTCTTACAGAGTGCCTTACCCTCCGAAAAACCGACTCGCTGTATCGACAATATAGCATCGTGTTCAGAGGTACAAGTTAGTATACATTTTAGTGACTCCCACCAGAATTACATGTGTGAATTGGATGATCGATAGTCAGACCGTTCGAGAACGTTACCACCTTCTGTGTGAGTCGAACAGCTAAGCCAATTGCTTCACCTGTCCGTTGATTAGGAGAGATAAACCAGGTACTTCGGATATAAATCCATTGAACAGAATTGGCAATAGACAACATAAACTTCGGTTTCAATATTATAATAGATCGTCACACCGTTTGAGAATGTTAAAAATTGCTATAACTTCAAGCGTTTTAGCGGAGATCTAACCTTCCTCGAACCACACGTGCTTCAGCGAGAGTATAAGTTCGCGCTCAGAGAACGAAATTAGTACTCATTTCAGCAACGGGCGCCTTAACTACATGCATGAGTCAGTAGATCGATGGTCAAACCGCTCGAGAAATATTAATACATATAAACTATATAATAATAAACTATAAAGTCAATCGTTTTTCAGAAAGCTTAACCGTGCGAGAAGCTAACCCGTCGTTCGGCAGTATATCTTCGGGCATAGATAAACTCACTAGTATACATTTTAGCAGGCGGACAATTCCTTTTCATATATGAATAGGAGGGTCGAGTGTCAAAGCGTGCATGAACGTTGCCACCTTCTGTGAGAGTTTGAATGCTAATTCAACAGCTACACCTACCCTGTGATTCCGAGAGTGGAACAAGGTATTCCGAGCGAAAATCCGCTGCACCGTACGGAATTAGATACCCTATTTCGCCAGTATCTATAATAAAATAGAGTGTGAAACCGTGGATGAACATCGCGTACAGATACATAGGCACGCTTTTTAAAGATGGCCTTAGCTTAAGAAAGAGCTAACGCGCTGTATCGAGGGTTTCGTCTTCGTGTTCAGGGAAGCAAATGCCACCTTGTTTGGGAATGGCTTTAGCTTCACGGATCTTGTGATCCGCGAACCAAGCAATGTATTCCGGGAGCACGACGGCTGGAGTGTATTGGCATTAGGCACCATACTGCACGGTATAAATATTAAAGTACAGAGCCATACGATTGCGAACGTTACCAATTTGAATAAAGTCAATCTTTTTACTGAATCCCTTACCCTCTGAAGCTTATCGCATTGCACCGAGGGTATAACTTCATGCTCAGAGGAAGAAATTTGAATACATTTTAGTGACGGGCACCTTGTCCTCCTATATGAATAAGAAGATGAATGTGTCAAACCGTTCGAGTACGATACCACCTTCTTTGAGAGATGAACGGCCAAGTCGATAGCTTCACCCATTCCAAGATTCCAAGAGTCAAATTAGGTATTCCGAGCGTAAATCCCGCTGCAAATTTTTTGCAATACACACTTTATTATACGGTAAGAATATTAAAGTAAGGAGTCAAACCGTCGGAGAATCTTACCTATTCGTATAAAGTCATTCTTCTACCGAATGCCATACCTTGAGAGAACCTTATCCGCTGTAGCCGGTGTCTTACTTATTGTTGACGGATACAAATCAGTAGACGTTATTGTAGAAGCACAACATATTTTCATGTACGAACATAATTATCGAGAGTCAAACCGTTCGAGGAGGATCCCAACGTCATTTAGAGTAGAACGATTTATTCAATAGCTTCATGTATCCTGTGATTCCGAGATTCAAACCAGGCATCCGGGGTGTAAATCCGCTGTAAAGTTATCAGCATTAAAAACCCTACATCCCAGTGTATGATTCAAAATAGAGAGTCACACAGTTGTACAAATTTACCTATTGGTATATAGTGTAACTATTCACCGAACGCCGTACCATCCACGAAGCCAGCACGCCGTATCGAGAGCATAACATCGGAATTTTAGGGAAACACATTAGTATACATTTTACTTACTGCATCTGAATTTCATGTATGAATTAGAAGGTCGAGTGTGAAACAGTTCATGACCGTAACCACCTTCTATGATATTCGAAGAGGTGAGACAATTCTTTACACATATACAGTGTTTCCGAGAGTGATACCAAGTATTTCGGGAGTAAATCCGCTCAAACAGTATTGACAATAGACAACTTAATTCACGGTTTTGGATATTAGAAGAGAGCGTCCAGCCGTTTGTGTAGCGTTACCAATTATTATAAAGTCCGACGCTTTACCGAAGACTATACTGTCTGAAAAACTAACCCGCTGTATCCAGAGTATAACATCGTGTTCAGAGAAAGGAATTTGTATCTATTTCAGTGACGGCACGTTATGTTCATGTATGAATTAGCAGATCGTGTGTCAAACATTTCGAGAACATTACCACCCGCTTTGAGATTCGAACGGCTACATAGATCGCTTCGCCTGTCCTGTGATTCCGAGAGTCATACTAGGTATTCTGGGACTAATCCGCTGAACAGTATTGGCAATAGTCAGCTTATTTCACGGCAACAATACTAAGGCAGAGCATCAACAGTTGCAGAGTTTTACCTATTCGCATAGAGTGAAACCTTTTACCGAAGGCCCTTACATTCCGAGAACATACTCGGGTCGAGAGTAACCGTGACCAGAGAAAAAAATTAGCATACATTTTCGTGACGGACTCCTTAATTTCATGCATGAATATGAAGATCGTGGGTCAAACCGTTCGAGAAAGTTGCCACCTTCATTGAGATTCGAACAGTTGAGTCAATAGCTTCATGTATCCTGTGACTTCGAAAGCCAAACGGGATAATCCGGAAAAAATGCGCTGTACAGTATTGGTAATAGATACCTTAATTCGTGGATTGAATATTAAAACAGATCGTCAACCCGTGTGAGAACGTTATCAATTGCTATAAGGTCTAACATTTTTCCGAAGACCTTAACCTCCGAAAAACTAACCCACAGCCTCGAGGGAATAACTTCGTGTTTAGAGAATCACACTAGTATACATTATAGTGATGGCGTCTCGAATTTCATGAATGAATTAGATGATGGAGCGTAACACACCTCGGGACCGTTACCACATTCTATGGTACTCGAGCAGCTATGTGAATAGTTTCACATATCCTGTGTTTCCGAGAGTCATGCCAGGTATTCCTGGATTAAATACGCTGAACAGTATTGGGAATAGAAATCTCATTCCACGGTTTGAATATTATAGCAGATCGTCAAATCATTGTAGAACGTTACCTATTGGTATAGAGTTAAACACTCTGCAGAGAGCCGTACTTTCGGTGAAGTTAACCCACCGCTGCGAGAGTACATTTTCGTGTTCAGTGGAAGAAGTTAGTGAAAATTCAAGTGACGTGGACCTTAATTTTATTATGAATTAGAAGATCCAGCGTCAAACAGATTGAGAACGTTGCAACCATGTGTGACAGACGAAAGTCTATGTCAATAGTTCCACGTATCCTGAGATTTCAAGAGTCAAACAGGTATTCGGGAGCAAATCCGCTGAACAGTATTGGAAATACACACCTTAATTCACGGTATGAATATTAATGAAGAGAGTCAAACCGTTGGAGATCATTACCAATTTGTATAAAGTCATTTTTCCTTTTTTTTTTTTTTAAACACAACACATTATCTTCCAAGACCGAATCCCGCAGTAGCGAGTGTCTTGTTTCCGGTTCACGGAAACAAAATTATTAGACGTTTTAGCAGACGACCGCGATATTTTTTTGCATGCATAGGAAATTGGTGAGTCAATCCATTCCATAACGTTACCACGTCTTTGAGAGTCGAACGTTTAAGTCACTGGCTTCACCTATCCTGTCTTTCCGAGAGACAGACCAGTCATTCGGGAGTAAACCATCTGAACAGCATTAGCAATAGAGACCATAATTGACGGTATGAATATTATAGTAGAGAATCGATCCGACGGGGAAGTGTACCAATTCGTATAGAGTAAACTTTTTACAGAAGGCATTACCTTCCGAGAACCAAACACGCTGTATTAAGAGGAAAACGTCGTGTTCAAGAAGGCATGTTAGTATACATTTTTGTGACGGCACCCAAAAATTCATGAATGAAGTAGAAGTTGGTAGGACAAACAGTTCGACAACGTTACTTCATTCCGTGAGAGTCGAGCGTCTAAGTCAATAGCTTCTCCTATCCTGTGATTCCGAGAGTAAAACCTAGCGTCCCTGGGAGTAAATCCACAGTACAGTATTGGCAGATGACACCTTTTTTTACGGTTTAAATAGTAACACAGATATTCGACCCATCGTAGATCGGTACATATTGGTACATGGTGAAAATTTGTACCGGATACCGTACCGTCCGAGAACCTAACCCGCTGCAGCAAGTGTCTTGCTGAGTGTCATGGAAACAAATTAGTGGACTCTATAGCAGATGGACACTTTAATTGCATGTATCATTAGGATGTTAGAGGGTCAAATAGTCTAAAACGATACCACCACTTTTGAGAGTCCCATGGCTAAGCCAACAGCTTCACGTGTCTTGCGATTCGGAGAGTCAGACCAGATATTCCGGGAGCCCAACCGCTGTACACAATAGTCAATGGACACCTCAGTTCACGGTTAGGGTATTATAGTCTGGAGTCAAAGATTTGTACACCGTTGCAAGTTTCGATAATGCTAAAAGTTTTACAAAAAACCTTACCCTCCGAGAACGATGTATGTAAAGTATTACTTCGTACTCTGGGATACAAATTAGTATACATTGCAGTGAAGGGCACCTTAATTTCATATATGAGTGAGAAAGTCGAGGATGAAACCGCCCGAGAACGATACCACCTTCATCGTGAAATCGCACATATAAAAAAATAGTTTCTCCTATCTAGTGCTTCCAAGAGTCAACCCTGGGATACCGAGAGGAAATCCGCTGATCGGTATTAGCTATTCACTTAATTCACGGTATCAATACTGACGTACAGGGTGAAACCGTTGTTAATCGTTACCTATTGGTATAGAGTCAAACTTTTTACCGAAAGCCTTACCTCCCTAGAATCTAACCCGCTGTATGGAGAGTATAACTTCGTGTTCAGAGAAGAAAGTGCGTCTACATTTTAGTAACGGGCTCATTAGTATCATGTGTGAATTCGAAGATCCAGTGGCAAACCGTTCGTGAATGCGACCACCATCCTTGAGATTCGAACAGCTAACACAGTAGCTCCATTGTGTGTCGAACGGCTAAGTTAGTCGCCTCACATATCCTGTGTTTGAGACAGTCAAACCTGGTACTCCCGGAGTAAATGCTCAGTACTGTATTGGCATTTGTCGTCTTAATTCACGGTATGAATATTAAAATAGAGAGTCAATCCCTCGGAGAGCATTACAATTGGTATAAAGTCCTTTTTCCCGAATAACTTACCGTCTGCGAACCTATCCCTCTGTATCGAGAGTATAACTTCGTGTAAAGAGAAACATATTAGTATACATTTTAATGACGGGAACCATATTTACATATACGAATAGAAAAATCATAGCTAAAACCATTTGAGAACGTTGCCAGCTTCTTTACGTGTCGAACGCCGATATCTACTGCTTTACCTGTCATGAGATCCCAAGAGTTAAGCAAGGTAATCCGCGTCTAAACCCGCTGTGCAGTATTGGCATTTGACACGCAATTTCACGGAATAAATATTCGAGAACAGGGTCAATGCGATGAAGAACGTTACCTAATGCTATAAAGTCAGACATTATACAGAAGGCCTCACATTCCACGGACCTGACCCGCTTCATCGAGAATATAACGTCGTTTTCAGAGAATGAAGTTAGTATTGATTTGAGTTACGCGCACTTTAACTTGATATAGGAATTAGAAATTCGACCGATTAACCGCTCGAGAACGTTACGACCTTCTTACAGTGACTAACGCCTAAGATAATACCTACACTAATCCTGTGATTTCAAAAGCCAAAATAGCTATTACGGTAGTAAATCCGCTGATCTGTATTGGCAATAGATACCTTATGTCACGGCTTGAATATTGAAGCAGACCGTCAAACCTTTGTAGAACGTTACCTATTGGTGTACAGTCAACCACTTTACCGATAAGCGTTCCTTCGATGAAGCTGACCTGCCGTTTCGAGAGTATAACCTCGTGTTCAGAAAACGAAATTAGTATCCATTTCAGTGATGGGCGCTTTAATTTCTTGTATGAATTAAATGATCCAGGGTCAAATATCTCGAGATAGTACCCATCTTCTGCGAGAGACGAACGGTAAAGTCTAGACCTTCACCTATCCTGAGATTCGGGAGTAAAATCAGGTATTCCTGGAGTAAAGCCTCTGAACTATATTGCCAACAGACACTTGATTTCACGTTTTGAATAAAAGAGTAATGCGTCAAACCGTTTGAGGGCACTGCAAATTGGTGTCAATCCAAACAGTTTACCGATGGTCTTAACGTCCAAGGAGCTACCCCACCGGATCGAGAGTATAGCTACGTATTTATGAAAACACAATAGTTTACAGGTTAGTAAGCAGCACCTTCATTTTCATGCATGAATTAAAGGGTCTTGTATCAAATCGCTCAAGAAAGTTACCACCTTCTTTGAGATTTGGACGGCTAAGTCTATAGCTTCATACATCCTGTGATTCCGAAAGTCAAACGAGTTATTTCGGGAATAAATACGCTGTACCGTATTCGCAATAGATATCTTAATTCGCAGATTAGATCCTAAAATAGTGCGTCACACCGCTGTAGAACGATACATATTGGTATACTGTCGAACTTTTTACCGATGGCCTTACCTACGGAGAACATATACCGCTATATCGAGTGTATAAGTTCGTGTGCAGAGAAGGAAATGAATATAAATTTTAGTGACATGCACCTCAATTTCAGGTATGAATAAGAAAATCGAAAGTATAAGCCTTTCATCAGCATATACACCTTTTCTTGCGAATCGCATAGCTAAAGCAATATCTTCACGCACCTGTCATTCCAAGAGCCATGCAAGTTATTCCGTGAGTCTAATTCCATGATAACAGTATTTGCAATAGACGCCTCACTTCACGGTATCAATATCGAAGTAGGGAGACAATCCGTTCGAGTACGCTTCCAATTGGTATACAGTAAAACGTTTTACGAAGACCTTTCTTCCGCGAACGTAGCTCGCTGTATCGAGAGAGTAACCTCGTGTTCAGAGCTACAGATGGATACACATTTTAGTGAGGGGCACCGTAATTTCATGTATGAATATGATGATCGAGGGTTACGCCGCTGGGTATCGTTCCGTCCTTCCTTGAGTTTCGCAGAGAGCTAAGTCAATAGCTTCACCAATCCTGTGATACAGAGAGTCCACAAAAGGCACCCTGGTGAAATGCCGCAGTTAGGCACCATAATTCACGGTACGAATATTGAAGTACAAAAACCCAACCGTCGGAGAACAGTACCAATTCGTATAAAGCCATTCTTTTTACCGAATACAGTATCGTACGAGAACATATGCTTTCGGCCGTGCTTAATGTTCACGGAAACAGATCACTACACATTAGCTGTCGGACATGTTATTTTCATGTATGAGTAGCAAAACGAGAGTCAAATAGTTTCAGAACGTTCCCCACAACCTTGTGAGTTTTACGGCTATGTCAAGATCTTCAAGTGCCCTGTGGTTCCGAGAGTCAAACGAGGTAATCTGGGAGTAAATCCGCTTAACAGTATAGACATTGAAAACCCTACTTCCCGGTATAAATAATTAAGTACAGTGTCACACAACTGTGCAACGTTACCAATTGGCATGGAGTCATACATTCTAGCGAAGACATTGTGTTGCGTCGCGATCAACTCTCGTTAGTCCGACGGGTTGTAAATCCGTCTCGCAACAGCGAAACGCGTTGCCCGCCAAAATTATATTCAGCAACTGTTTCAACGGTCTTCGACGATTCGGAGACTAGTAGACTAATGTAGACACACGGATTCGACTCGTAGTAACGTTACTGCATTAATAACGTGCGTACTGTCTTACTGACACGTACTGAACGAATACTGATACAGATACTGATGATTACTCGCGTTCTGAATCCTCGTGGACTCGACTTATAATGACTGAGTAATATGTCCTCGTAGACTCGGCTCGAAATGTATACACACTTCCCTCAAAGACACGACTTACCCTGTATATACTCTGTGGCTTCTCCGATTTCGGAAGCCCTTTTATACCTTCTCCACGATTTTCCAAGATGCGTCTGGGAAAACCATGGAGTGGGCAAAGCAGGGGTGGCTTCCCCTTGATCGGCAGTTGGCATTTCCTGAAGGGAGAAAAGTCCTTCCACGTGAGACGGTGGTGGAGCGAACCCCTTGCCTTCGTGGTGAATGCCGGAGTTATTAGGCACCCGAGCGAGGTGATCGAAAATGTTTCTGTTTATGGGGCCAGTCGACATTTATGGCCCGCGCCAGGACCTGGGTCCGTCGACCAGGGTAGCGCAAGTGGCCCTACCTCTGACCCATTGTCAGCCATGCTCTGGGTGCCAAAGCCTGCTTTCCCTAAAGTAGGGTTTCGAACTACGTGCCCTTCTTAGCAATTAGACAACAGGACCATTTCATATTGGGAAAGTCCAGGAAATACAGCGACCGATTGGTATATGGCACTAAAAGCTCGGCTGATGGAAAACTGCAACGGTGTTTTCAAGGTGGATTCCTTCCACGACGGAACACATTAGCTACCGATCACCAGACTCGCAGCATCGAGTGTATAACCTCGCCTTGAGAGAGTCAAAGTATTATACATCTTAGTGTCGTGCACCTTACATTCACGTATGAATTATTGGATCGTGATTCAAACCGTTTGCGAACGTTACGACGATTCCTGAGAGTCAGACATCTAAGTCAATTGCTTCACCTATTCTGCGAGTCCGAGAGTCATACCAGGTATTCGGGTAGTAAATACACTGAACAGTATTGACAAGAGATACGGTAATTCACGGTTTGAATATTTAAGTAGAGTGTCAACGCTGTTTAGAACCTTACCTATTTGAATAATGTCAAATATTATACAGAAGGCTTTACCTTGCGCGAGCCAGTCCAGCCACATCGCGTGTTTAACTCCGTGTTCAGCGAAAGAAATTAGTCTTTATTTCAGTGACGGGCACCGTATCTTCATGAATGAATTAAAGGTCGAGGGTCAAACCGTTATTGGACGTTACCACCATCTGTGAGTGACGAACGGCTAAGTAAATAGCTCCACCTGTCCAGTGATTCTGAAAGTCCATAAGGGTAAGCTGGGAGTAAATCCGCTGAAGAGTATGTCAGTAGGCACCTTAATTCACGGCATGAATATAAAAGAATGCCGTCAAGCCGTTGTGGACAATTACCCATTGATGCAGATACAAACTTTTTACAGAAAGCGTTACCATCCGAGAACCTAACCCGCCGTATCGAGAATATACCGTCGTGATTAGAGTAACACATTAGTATACATTTTAGTGACGAGGACCTTACTTTCATTATGAATAGGAAGATCAAGTGTCAAACCGATCGAGAATGATACCACTTTCTTTGAGAGTCGAATATAGAGTACGAATAAGAAGTGCGACGGTCAAATTGTTCCACAACGTTTCCAGCTTCTCCGAGAGCCGAACTCCTAGAACAATAGCTACACCTATTATGTTATTCCGAAGGTCAAGCAAGGTATTCCGGGAGCCAAACCAGTGTATACTACTGGCAACGGACATCGTAATTCACGGTATGAATATTGTGGTAGAGCGCGAGACCTTTGTAGAACTTTACCTATTGGAGTAGAGATGAACTTTAAACAGAAAGCCTTACCTACCGCGAAGCAAACACGCCGTATCGAGAGTACATCATTGTGCTCAGAGAGAAGAAATTAGTATTCATTTCAGGGACGGGCACCTTTACTTCGTGTATGAATTAGAAGATCGATGGTCAAGCAATTCGAGAAAGTTACCGCCCTCTTTGATGTTCGAACGGATAAGTCAATTGCTGCAGGTATGCTGTCATTCCGAATGTCAAACCGGGTACTCTGGGAGTAAATGCCCACTACATTCTTGGCATTATACACCTTAAACCTCTGGTTCAATATTAAAATGTAGCGTCAATCCGTTTGTGAAACTTATGAATTTCTATAAAGTGAAACGCTTTACGGAAGGCCTTACAATCCAAGGACCTTACCCGCTGTTTCGAGAGTATATCTTCGTATTCTGGAAAAAGATATTAGTGTTCATTTCGCTGACGGGCACCTCATCTTCATGTATAAATTACAAGGTCGAGGATCAAACCGATCTGGACCGTCACCAGCTTCTGTGAGTGACGAAGGTCTAAGTCCATAGCTTCACATATCCTATAATACCGAGAATCAAACCAGGAACTCCGAGAGTCTATCCGCAGTACAGTGTTGGCAGCAGACACCTTAATTTACGGTATAAATAGTAATATAGTGATTCGATCCAACCCAGGACGTTACTTACTGCCAGAGGGTGGAACTTTTTACCGGAAACCTGACCCTCCGTGAACCCGTTCCGCTGCAGCAAGTGTCTTGCATAGTGTTCAAGGAAACAAATTAGTTGACACTACAGCACACGGACACGTTATTTTCACATATGGAAGGCAAAATCGAGCGTCAAATGGTACGAGAACTTTACCATCATCTCTTAGGTTCGAACGGCTAAGTCAATTGCTTCGCCAATCCCGATATTCCCAGAATAAAACCAGGTGCTCCGAGACCAAATGCCCCGTACAGCAGTGACATAGACACCTTAATTCACGGTTTGAATAATAAAATAGAGCGTCAAGCAGTTTGAGAATGTTATCAATTGGTATAATGTCGAACGCTTGACCGAAGGCTATACCCTCCGAAAAAATTGACCCGCAACATCGAGAGTATATCTTCGTGTTCAGTTAAAGAAATTGGTGTTCCCTTCAGAGTTGGCACATTAACTTTAAGTGAATTAGATGATCGATGGTCAAACCGTTCGAAAATGTTACCACCCTCTCTGAAAGTTGAACGGATAATTCAGTAGCTTGACCTACCCTATGTTGCCGATAATCAAACCAGGTATTCCGCGAGTATTATAATGGTATTGGCAGTCTACGAATTAGCAGATCGAGTGTCAGACCATTCGAGATCGTTATCACCTTCCTTGAAGGTCGCATGTTTAAGATAATTGCAGCACCGCTCTTCTGATTCCGAGAGGCAAATCTGGTATTGCAGGTGTACATGCGCTGAACAGTATTGGCAATAGAGACACCTTAACTCACGGTATGTATATTAAAGTACAGAGTCTAACCGTTGAAGAACGCAACCAATTGTTATAACGTCTTACTCCATACCGGATAACTGACCTTCCGAGAATACAGCCCACTGTATCACGGGTATAACTTCGTATTCAGAGAAACGAAGTAGTATACTTTTTTGTGACGCGCTCCTTAGCTACATGTATGAATAAGAAGACCGACTATCAAACCGCCCGAGAACGTTACCACCTTCTCCGGTAGTCCAACTGCTATGTCAATAGCTTCACCTATCCTGTGATACTGAGTGAATTCCAGGTTTAAGAACGCTGGACAGTATTGGCAATAGAGACCTTGATTCACAGTACGTATATTACAAGAGAATGTCAATCCGTCGCAGAACATCACCAATTGCTACAGAGTCATTCTTTTCAGCCAATACATTACCTTCCTAGAGCAAACCCCGCTTTAGCGAGTGTCACTCTTAGTGCTCACGGAAACAAATTAAGAGAAATTTTGCAGACGGATGAGTCATATTCATGTACCAATTTATACCGACAGTCAAGCCGCTCGAGGGCGATTCCACCTTATTTGAGAGTCGAATGGCTAATTGAATAACCTCACCCATGCTATTCCGATATGCAAACTAGTTATGCCGGGAGTCAATCCACTGTACACTATTGGTAATGGACACCTTAATTCACGGTTCGAATAGTAAAGCAGATAGTCAAACCGTCGGAGATCATTACCAGTTCGTATAATGTCATTCTTTTTACCGAATGCATAACCATAGGAGAACCTAACCCGCTAAAGCGGGTGGCTTCCTTAATGTCCACGGAAAGTAATTAGTGGAATTTTTAGCAGGCGGACACGATATTTTCCTGCATAAACAGCAAACTGGAGACACAAACCGTCCGAGAACGTTACCACCTCCTTTGTGAGTCGAACGGCTGAGTCAATTGCTCCACCTGTCCTGTGATTCCGTGAGTCAGCCTAAGTACTCAGGGAGTAAATGCCTTGTACACTAATGCCAATATACACCTTAATTCACGGTGTGAATGTTGTAGTAGAGCGTCAATTCGTTTCAGAACGCTAGTAATTCGTATAATGTCAAACGTTTTACTGAACACCTATCCCTGCGAAAGCCAATCGCGCTGTATCGGGAGTATAACATGGTATTCAGAGAAAGAAATTTGCGTTCATTTCAGATACGGGCACCTTAACATCACATATGAATTACATGATCGAGGGTCAAACCGTTCGAGAACGATGCCACCATCTGTTTGAGACAAACCGCTAAGTCAATAGCTACACATATCCTCTGATTTCGAAAGTAAGACCACATTTTCCGACAGTAAATGCGCTGTACAGTGTAGGCAATAGACACCTTAGTTCACGATTTGAGGATTGACACTATTTCTACCGACACTTCACGTATACCTATTCCTACCGCGACCCGTCAAATAACCGGTCTTTCACAACTTGTATTTTTCAATATTGAATGCAGACCAGTAGCCAGTTCATCAGTATAAAAATACATTTTCTTTCATTCAAGAGTACATAATCTACATTTAATTCTTTTTCGTCACATTTTTTACAAATGGGCTTCTCAACTGTACATTTTCCGTATACGTACTTTTTACATTTTAGACAGATTTTGTTCACCTCATTATGTTTACAATACCTTATCTGACTACATTATCTGAGTCGATTTCAAATGGATCACAATTTTCCGTATTGTCATTTTCCATATCCAGAATTTCCTGATTATCTTCAGTTCATTCTGCATCGATATCATTTACACCTTCTAATAATGCATTCGTACTGCTCTAACGTCTTTACATTTTGGGGTAAATATTCAACGGAGAAATTAAAAACTTCAGTATGAAAATGGAAATCAAAGCAGATAAAAAAATGAAGAAAAGATAAAATGTGAAATTTACTGCGACGTATTATTAGTCTTGTTCACTATTTTGAAAATTGCTCTTATAACATGTAATATGATATAAAATATATTACAAAATAAAAGTGAAAGACTGCCAAGAATGCTCTTTTTGACGTTTCGATGCGATCTGTTCGTGTCTCCAGACTATACTGATTTGAATTCGTTAGAAAACGTCTATATATTTCCATCAGTTAGAAGACGTATTATGTCATCGTAGATAAAAGGGCCTAAGGACATTTGAGGGTCTGGACCATATCAGATTTCAATCAAGCAAATAAACAACGCAAACCCGATAGTCGAGCGAGAACTGAATACACTTGGATGTGCCGTAAACCATTTTCTGGAAGACACTTCTGGATAAAATCGTGCCACAACTACATAACCTTTCGTCTGTATCAACTTTATAGTTTTGAAATTGAGTCTTAGAGAGAAACTATTACAAAAATGCAAAAATCGTACTACCGGTCAAATGACCGGTCGTGATACGTAAGACAGACTACAAATATTTCTCAGAAAATAAACAATAAAAAAATAAGTGAATATTTTAAAATGTATGATACATGTAAATGAGGAAAAGTAGTAAAGTTTAAAGGCGATTCACTTACGTTGAATGTAGTAAATTCCAATTTAAAATTTAAAACACAACATTACGTATTCGTGTAGGGTTAAACTTCTTACAGAACTCCCTACCCACCGAAGAACTGTCCAGCTGCTTCGAGACTATAACACCGTGTTTAGAGGTACGAAATAGTCTACTTTATAGTGCCGAGCACCGTAATTTCATGTATGTATGAAAAGATCGATGGGCAAACCGTTCGGGAACGTTTCCAACTGGTTGAAAGTGAAGCGTATTATCGAATAACTTATCTTCCTAGAACCAGCCCGAAACTACCGACTGTCTATCTTTGTGATCGAGAAAACAAATTAGTAGATATTTCAGCAGACGGACATCATAATTGCATGTATGAATTGGAAAGTCCTGGGTCAATCCGTTCGAGAACGGTACCACCTTCTTCGAGCGTCCAACTGCTAAATCAATATATACACACATCCTGTGATTCCGAGGATCAGACCACGTATTCCGGGAGTGAATCCGCACTGCAGCATTACCAATCGACACGTTTATTCAATGTTCGAGTATTCAGGTCGAGTGTCCAATCCGTTTCGAACGTTACCTATTGGTGTAGCGACAAACTCTTTACCGAAGACCTTACCCTCCGATATCCAAACCTGCCGTATCAATATTCTACATACGTGCTCAGGGAAACAACCTGTTATTCCTTTCAGTGACGGGCACCTTAACTTCATGTAGGAATTTGAATATGTAGTGTCTATCGTTTCGGGAACGTTACCACCTGAGAGTCGAACGGTTTAGTCCATTGCTTCCCCTATCCCGTGATTCCGAGAGTCAAAGCAGGTAATCTGAGGGTAAATCCGCTGAAGGGTGATGGCAAAGGATATCTTAATTCGCGGAATGGATATTAAAATATAGCGTCATACCGTGTGAGGACGTTACCAATTGCTATAAAGTCGAACGTTTTACCAAAGGCCGTACCCTCCGATAAACTGCCCTGCTGTATCGAGAGTATATCAGCGCGTTCAGGGGAACGAACTAGTATACTATTTAGTGATGAACTCCATAGTTTCGTGCATGAATTAGATGATAGAGGGTCAAACCGATTCAGAACGTTACCACCTTCTGTGAGAGACGAACGGCTATGTCATTAGCTTCACCTATCCTGTGATTCGGTGAGTCAAACCAGGTATTGCTGGAGTATATCCGCTTAATAGTATTGCGAACGGACACCTTAATTCACGGTTTCAATAAAAAAGTATAGCGCCAAACCGTTTGTGAGCTTTGCCGACGGGTATAAAGTCTAACGATTTACCGATGGCCTTACCTTCGGGGAAGCAAACTCGCCGTTTCGAGAGTATAACATCGTGTTCCGAGGAAGAATTTAGTGCTCATTTCCGTCACGGGCACCATATCGTCATGTACGCATTAAGAGATCGAGGGTCAAACCGTTCGGGAACGTTATCACCTTCTTTGTAAGACACACATTTAAGTTGATAGCTGATCCACGCCTCTGATTTCGAACGAAAAGTTAGGTACTGCAGCAGTAAACGCGTTGAACAGTATTGATTATGGACTCCTTATCCCACGGTATGAATATTACAGTAGAATGTCAATACGTCGGAGAACAGTACCAATTTTTGTAGAGTCATTCCTTTTCCCGTATTCATTACCTTCCTAGAACCTAACCCGATGTAGCGAGTGTCATGCTAAGTGCTCACGGAAACAAATTAGTTCACATTTTAGCAAATTGACACCATATTTTCATGTGCGAATAGAATAATAGGAGGTGAAACCGGTCGAGAACGATCCTACCTTCTTTGAGAGTCGAGCGGCTAAGACAATCGCTCCTACTAATCTTTTATTCCAATAGTCAAACCAGGTATTCGGGGTGTCATTCCGCTGTACACTGTTGGCAATGGAAACTTTAATTCACGGTTTAAATATCAAAGTAGTACGTGAATCCGTTTGAGAACGTTAGCAGATGGTATTAAGGTAAACGTTCAACGGAAGACCTTACGCTCCAAGAACCTAAACCGCTGCAGCGAGTATTTTGCTTAGTATAAACGGAAAAATTAGTATATATTGTAGTGACGGGAACCTTGATTTCACGTATGAATGATACGATCGGCAAGCAAACCGTTTCAAAACGTTACCACCTTCTTCGAGATTCGCATATCTATGGCAATAGCTTCACCTATACTGAAACTCCGAGAGTCACACCAGGTATATAAGGAGTAAATCCAATATACAGCAATGGCAATGGAGAGCTTAGTTAGCTGTTTGTATATTGAAGTAGTGCGTCAAACTGTTTGAGAACGCTGTCAATTGGTATAAGGTCATATTCTTTACCTGGCACCTTACCTTCAGGGAACATAACCCGCTGTATCGTTGGTACATGATCGTCTTCACGGAAACAAATTGGCAGAAATTTTAGAAGACGCACACCATAATTCCATGTACCAATAGGAAGATCGATGGTCATCCGTCCGCAAACGTGACCAACTTATTCTAGAGTCGAACAGCTAAGTCAATAGCATCACGTATACTGCGATTCCGAGAGACAAGCAGGTATTGCGGGAGTAAATCTGATGAACAGTGTTGTCAATAGACATCTTATTTCACGGTCTGAATATAACTATAGAGCGTGAAACCGTTTGATAGCGTTTACAATTGGTATAAAGACAAACGGTTTACCGAATGCCGTACCATCCGCGAAATTCACCGGCTTCATCAAGAGAATAAGTTCGAGTTCAGAAAAAGGAATAAGTATTCATTGAAGAGACGAGCACCTTAATTTCATGCAGGAATTAGAAGATCGAAGGTCAAACCGTTCGAGATCGTTACCACCTTCTGCGTGGTACTAATGGCTAAGTCAATAACTCCACCTGTCCTATGATTCCGAAAATCAAATCAGATTGTTCGGGTCTGAGTGCGCTTTATGGTATTGTCAATAGACACCTCAATCACGTTTTTAACAGTAAACCAGAGCAACAAATCTCTTGAGAGCATTGCCAATTGGTACAAAGTCAAACACTTTACCGATGGCCTTTCGTTCAGATAAGCTAACCCGCCGATTCGAGGGTATATCTTCGTGTTCAAAGACCAAAATTAATATTCATTTCAGTGACGGGCACCTTAACTTCATGTACGAGTTAGACGATCGATGGTCAAGCCTCTCGATAACGTTGCCACCTTCTGTGAGGTTCGCACGGCTAAGACAATAGCTTCACCCATCCTGCGATTCCGAGAGCCCAACCAGGTATTCCGGGAGTAAATACGCAGAACAGGATTGTCAATAGACACCCTAATTCACGGCATGTCTATTAAAGTAAAGTGCCAAACCGCTGCAGATCATTACTTATTGGTATAGTGTCAAACTTTTTCCCGACGGCGTTATCTTCCGAGAACATAACCCTCTGTAGCGGAAGAATAACTTTTTGATCGGAAAAGATAACTAGTATACATTTTAGTGACGGGTAGCATAACTTAATGCACGAATAAGAAGATCGAGAGTCACACCTTTCGAGAACGTTTCCACCGCTTTTGTGAGTGGCGCAGCTTAGTCAACAGCTTCACCTATCCTGTGATTTCGGTAGATAAACAAGGTATTCCGCGAGTTAATCCGCGGAACGGTATAGGCCTTCAGCACCTAAATTCTCGGTTTGAATTTTGTAGTAGAGCGCCAAACCTTTTGTGAGCGTTTCCAATTGGTATAAACTCAAAGTTTTACCTGACCTTCCGAGATCCTAGCCGGCTTCATCGAGAGTATAACTTCATGTACGGATAAAGAAGTTAGTCTTGATTTCAGTGTCGAGCACTTTACATCATGTATGATTTAGAGGATCGATTGCCAAACCGTTCGAGAACGTCGCCAACCTCGCTGAGATTCGAACCGATATGTCAGTAGCTCCACCCATCCTGTGATTCCGAGAGTCAAACCACGTAATGTTGGAGTAAATGTGCTGACCAATATTGGCAATAGACGCCATGGTTCACGGTTTGTACAAAATATCAGACAGTCAAACTGGTGTAGAACGCTACCTATTGGGATGGAGTCAAACATTTTACCGAAAGCCCAGCCTTCTTAAACCCCATCACGCCATACTGAGAGTATAACTTCGTGTTCAGAGGAAGATATTAGTAAACATTTTTGTGACGGGCACCTTAATTTCATCATTAATAAGAAGATCGGGGGTCAAACCGTTCTTGAACGTTATCACCTTATTTGCAAGTGGCACAGGTACGTCAGTAGATGCACCGCTCCTGTCATACCGAGTGTTAAACCAGGTAGTCCTGGAGTATAGCAGCTGGACAGAAGTGGCAATGGACACATTAATTCATGGTATCAGTATTAAGGTAGAGAGTCAAACCGTCGTGGAATATTACCAGATTGTATAAAACCACTTCTTTTTGCTGAATACCTTAAATTCCGAGAACATAACCCCTTGTAGCGAGTGTCATGTTTAGTGACGACGGAAACAGATTAGTAGGCAGTTTAACTGACGGACATCTTATTTTCATCTATGAATGGAAATATCGAGAGTCAGACAGTCCTACAACGATCCCACCTTCTTTGAAAGCCGAACTGCTAAGCTAATAGCTTCACATAACCTGAAACTCCGAGAGTCCAACCAGGTATTCTGGGAGAAAATCCCCTAAACAGTATTTACAATAGACACGTTAGTTTACGGATTGAATACTAAAATTGAACGTCAAACCGTTTGTGAACGTTACCAATTTTTAGAAAGTTAAACATTTTACCGATTGCGGTACCTTATGCGAAATTCACCCGCTACCTCGACAGTATAACTTCGTGTTCAGAGTACGAAGTTGGTACTCATTTCAGTGACGGGATCGCTATCCTCATGTAAGAATTAGACGATCGATGGTCAAACTGTTCGAGAACGTTACCACCCTCTTTGAGACTCGAACGGATAAGTTAATAGTTGCAACTATGCTGTGATTACGAGAGATATTGTATGATCCTGTGATATTGAATATTCAAGAAAAGCACCAAAGCGTTTGAGAGCGTTACGACATTCAGCGAGAGACGAACATTTAAGTAAATAACTTCTCATATCCAGCTATTCCGAATGTCAATGAAGATATTCCAGGCATAAATGCGCTGTACAGTATTGACAATTGTCACCAGAATTCACGGTGTGAATACTAAAGTAGAGCGTCGACCCATTTGCAAACGTCACCAACTAACGACGTAACCTTTACCTAATACCTCACCTTCAGAGAACCTAAACCTCTGTATCGAGACCATAACTTCGTGTCCAGAGAAGCAAATTAGTATGCACTTTAGCGTTGGGCGGCTTAATTTCATGTATGAATTGCAAGGTCGATGGTAATAATACCGTTCGAGAACGTCACAACCATTCCTGTGAATCAAACGGCTAAGTTAGCAGCTACACCAATACTGTGATTCCGAAAGTCAAAGCAGGTATTCCGCGAATAAACTCTCTGTACATTATGGGAAATAAACACATTAACTCGGCGATGGAATATTCATGCTGGAGGTCACACCGCTGTAGGTCGATACCTATTGGTGTAGAGTTAGACTTTTTCCGGAAACCATATCTTCCCTGAACCTATCCCACCATACCGGGTGTATAATTTCGTGCACAGAGAAACATATTACAATGCGTTTTAGTGACGGACACCATAATTACATGTAGGAATTAAGAAATCGAGAGTCAAACTCTGCCACGCGGTCAACACATTCTTCGAGAGCGGCACGGCTAAGTCAATAGCTTCACCTATCCAATGATTCCAATGGTCAAACCAGGTATTCCGGGATTAAACCCGCTGTACACTATCGGCATTAAAACCCTACTTCTCAGTATAAATATTAAAGTACAGAATCACACAATTGTACAACTTCAACTATTGGTATTGAGTTTAACATTTCATCGACGGCCGTTCATTCCGAGAGGCCAATCCGCGGTATCGATCGTATAACTTCGTCGACAGCGAAGCAAAATAATATAAATTTTAGTGACGGGCAACTTAATTTCATATATGAATCAGATGATGGAAGGACAAACCTCTTGAGACTGTTAAAACCTTCTTTGACAGTCGAACGGCTAAGTCAGTAGTTTCACGTATTCTGCGATTTCGAGAGCCAGAACAGGTTTTCAGGGCGCAAATTCGGCCTACAGTATTGGCAATTGATACCATAATTCGCGGAGTGAATATTAAATTAGAACATCAGACCGTATCAGAACGGTCCTAATTGCTACAAAGTCAATCGTTTCACCGAATGCCTTGCCGGCTGAGAAGCTATCGCGCGGTATCGAAATCATATTTACGTGTTTCGAAATACACATTAGTAAACATTTTAGTGACGGGGACCTTAATTTCATTATGAATATGGAGATCGTGTGTCAAACCGTTCAAGACTGTTACTACCTACTTTGACAATCGATCGGCTATGGCAATAGCTTCAAGTACCCTATGATTCCGAGCGTCACACCAGGCATATTAGGAGTAAATCTGCAGTACAGAATTTGCAATAGACATCTGAATTTACGATTTGAATATTAATGAAGACTGTCAAACCGATCTAGAACGTTACCAATTGCTATGAAGTCCAACATTTTATCGAAGACATTACCCTCCGAGATACTCACCCGCAGTATCGAGTGAATATCTTCGTGATCTGAGAAAGAATTTGGTATTCATTTCAGTTACGGGCAACTTCACTTGATGAAGGAATTACAAGATCGAAGGTCAAACCGTTCCTGAACGTTACCACCTTCTGTGAGTGTCGAAAAGCCAGGTAAGTATCATCAGTTATCCTGTCACTCTCAGTGCCGAACCAGGTATTCCGGGAGCAAATCCACTGAACAGTATTGGCAACACTCGCCATAATTCACGGTTTGAACATTAAAATAGAGTGGCTAATCGTCGGGGTTTATAACCAATTCGTATAAAATCATTCTTTTTGCCGAGTACCTTACCTGTCGAGAACATTAACCCGCTTTAAGGATTGTCTTGCTCGATGTTGACGGAAACAAATTAGTGGACACATTAGCAGACGGACACCGTATATTCATGCATGAATAGCAATACCGAAAGTAAAACCGTTCGAGAACCGCTACCACCTTCTTTGAAAATAGAACGGCTGAGAAAATAGCTTCACATATCCTGTGATACAGAGAGTCAATCTACGTACTACGGGAGTAAATCCGCTAAGCTGTGTTAGCAATTGACAGCTTAATTCGTGCCATGAATATTAATGTAGTGAGTCAGAATGTTGGGGAACATTACCAATTCGTATGAAGTCACCCCTTTTACGGAATACCTTACCATCGAAGAAGCTAACCGGCGTTGTCAAGGGTATAACTTCGTGTTCGTAGGATCAAATTAGTCAACATTTTAGCGAATGGGACCATAATTTAATCATGAGTAAGATGATCATGTGTCAAACCGTTCGAGAACATTCCCATCTTCGATGGGATTCGACCGTCTAAGTCAACCTGCTGTACAATATTGGCAACGGGCACCTTAATTGACTGCATGTTTGTTAAAGTGTAGCGTCAATCCGTTTGAGAATGCTACCAATTGGTATAAAGACAAACGCTATACAGAAGGCCTTACCACCGAAAGCCTACCGCGCTGTACCGAGAGCATATCATCGTGATCAGAGGAACAAATTAGTGTATGTCTTAGTGACTGCCACCCTAACTTCATGTGTGAATTAGAAGATCGTTTGTCAGGCCGTTAGAGAACAATACCACCTTCTTTGGGATTCGAACGGATTGGTCAATAGTTTCATGTATCTTGCGATACCGAGAATCAAACCATGTATTCCGAGAATAATTCCGCAATACAGTAATGGCAATGGACACCTTATTTCGCTGTTTGTATATTAAAGTAGAGCGCCTAGCCTTTTGAGAACGATACCAATTTGAATAACGGCATACTCCTTACCGGTTACCTTACACTTCGAGTACATAGGCCGCTGTATCGTGGGTGTAACTTCGTGATCAGAGACAAAAATTGGTATTCATTTTAGTGGCGGGCACCTTAACTTCATGTAGGGACTTGGATATGTAGTGTCAATCCGTTCGCGAACGTTATAACCTTCCTTGAGAGTCGAACGCCTCAGTCAATTGCTTACCCTATCCCGTGATTCCGAGAGTCAAGACTGGTATTGCTGGAGTAAATCCGCTGGTCTGTATTGGCAATGGACACCATAATTCACGGTTCGAATGTTAAGGAGTACCGTGAATCCGTTTGAGAACCATACCAAATGCTATAAAGTCAAACGTTTTACAGAAAACCTTACCCTATGAAAATCTAACCCGCTGTATGGAGAGTATCGCTTCGTGTTCCGAGAAAGAATTTACTATTCATTTCAGTGTGATGCACCTTACCTTCATGCATGACCTGAAAGATCGAGGGTCTATCCGTTCTTGAACGCTACCACCCTCTTTTAGATTTGATTGACTAAGTCAATAGCTTCACATGTCCTGTGTTTCCGTGAGTCAATCCAGATATACCGGGCGTGAAACCGCTGAAGAGTATTGGAAATAGACACCTTAGTCTACGGTAAGAATATTAACATAGAGCGTCGAATCCTTAGATAACGTTACCAGTTGCTATATATTTATACGATTTATACGATTATTATATTATACGATTTACCGATGGCTTACCGACCGAGAAGCTAACACACCGTATTGAGAGCATAACTTTAGAGATTCACCTGCGTATACATAATATCGATGACATCATAACTTCGTGTGTGTATTAGAAGAGCGAGAGTCAAACCTTTCGGGATCGATACCACACTCGTTGAGAACCGAACGCCTGGGTCAATAGCTTCCCTGCTGCTATGATTCCGAGAGCCAGAAGA
>NW_027469883.1:0-55773 GCF_051020765.1 Lasioglossum baleicum | reverse complement strand
GAGTTCAAAGTGGCGAGTTGCGAGACTCGGGCGGGCGTGTCGTTTCCCGGTGGCGCCCCCTACTTTGCTCGCATCGCTAGCCTGCCGAACTTTACGATGCTTTCGCGAGCGTATGAATAATATAATAACGAGCAGCAGGTACGTACCAGCGCGTAATTACGCCGATATTACGCGATAAGCAAACGCGCCTGTAATATTCATTCATCCGCCAAAGGGCTACGACGTGTGCATTTAAATCAATATGGCGCAGCGAGCACGTCCGCTGCACAGTTTCGAAAATCATTATGCCTCCGTCGTTATTGGATAACGGGGAACTGCGACGGAATTAACATTCTGTTATCTCAACGTTCAATCGATTTCGAATTTCCTCAGACTTGAATTATCCACGACGAGGGATTGTTATTAGAACGTTCAATTGATTCCGTCGAACTTGGATGTGTTAAGAATTAGGGTCTGCCGAGGGAGTTTAGGGCACTGTTGTCCGAGCTTTCGAACGGTGACCGGGAATTCGAACTGGCTTGCAGGAAAAATTATGGCGAGTTTGACGGATTGTTGGTGAAACGATCACGTCGAGTTTCGGTGGTTCAGAATAAAGGGCTCTGGAGAGTTTTGGGAACTGTTGTTCGAACTTTCGACTGATTTTGAGGAATTCAAACTGCTATAAATGGGAAATTGTAGGGAGATTAGGTTGTTATTGGTGTATTGGAACATTCGAATGATCTCGGAAAATTTGCGTGATTAAGAATGAGAGACTGTGAAGAGTTTATGGTACTGTTGTTCGAACTTTCGACTGATTTTGAGGAATTCGAACTATTTTGAATGAAGAGGTATAGCAAATTTAGATTACTAATATCGGAATATCCAACTAACCTTGTCGAATTTGGGTGGTTAAAAGTTTGGCAGTTAACCCTTTGCACTCGAGTGGCGACTGTCAGTCACCATGAAATTTCGAAGACCCGTATTAATTGATATATCAAATTTCAGATAATATAACAATATGCGAAATATCGAAATCAAATAATTCTATGTGTTAATTATTATACGATTCCTTATTTACCACTCAAAAAAATTATGTCAGTTTTATACCAGAAAATCTATAAGTTTCTACACTTTTTTAACGAAAAAATCGCCGAGTGCAAAGGGTTGAAACAGTTAAAAGGACTGTGGAGAGTTTAGAGTACCGTTGTTTCAACTTTCGACTAATTCGGAAGAAATAAAATTGTTATAAATGGGAAATTATAGTCAGATTAGGTTATCGATATCGGAACATCCGACCGATCTCATCAAATTTAGATGATTAAGGATGAGGAACATTGAAGAGTTTAGGTTCCTATTACTGAATTATACAATAGAGTTCGTCGAATTTGGGTGTTTAACACTAGGTTTACGGGGATTTTTTGTATACCTTTTTCTACGGACACCCGTCAGATTTTGGGTAAACTAAACCACATATTTTCTTTAAAAAATAAACGATGGGTTTAACTTGAAAACAATCGCAATATTAACAGACTTAATTCAAGTTAATTAAATCTGTTAATATTGTATAATTGAAGCACCCATCCGTCAAATTGACGGGTCCCGTAAATCTAGTGTTAAGAATAGGAGATTGTGGAGAGTTCAAAGTACTATTATTCGAACATTCGACTGATTTTAAGGAATCTAAACTGCTCCAAATAGAAAACTATAGTAAGTTTAGATTACTGCTATTGGCACATCCAACTGATCTCATCGAATTTGGATAGTTAAAAGTGAAAGACGGTTTAGGATACTGTTGTTCCAAGGTTTAATTGATTCCGAGAAATGTAAACTGCCCTAAGTGGGAAATTATACCGAGATTATGTTACTGATATGGGATCATTTTACTGACCTCATCGAATTTGGATGGTTAAGGATCAGAATCTGTGGAGAATTTAGGTTCCTGTTGCAGAATCATACAATAGAGCTCGTCGAATTTGGGTAGTTAAAAATCAAGGACTGTGGAGAATTTAGGGTACTGTTATTCGAACATTCGACCGATTTTGAGGAATTCAAACTGTTTTGCATGAATAACTATAGGGAATGTAATTTACTAACATTGGAACATCCAACTGATTTCGTCGAATTTGGGTGATTAAGAATTAGGGTTCGTGGAGAGTCTAGATTTTAGGTTATGGATCATACAATTGCGTCGAATTTAGGTGATCAACAATGAAGGACTACGGAGAGTTTAGGATACTGTTGATCAAACGTTTAATTGATTTCGAGGAATTTAAACTGCTCTAAATGGAAAATTATAGTGAGATTAGGTTACTAATAGCGGATCATCCTACCGATCTTGTCGAATTTGGATGGTTAAGGATGTGGATCTATAGTGAGATTAGTGTACTGTTACATGGACATTAAATTGATTCTGTTTCAGTCAACTGATTTCTTTAATCTGAACAATTAATGATAAGTTTAGGCTACGAATGGGATGACCATTTAGAAATTTGAAAAAAAGGAGCACCGTTGTTAAATCCTATCATTTAATTACTTTCTAGAGGTTCCCTAAATTTTACAGAGGTAAAAGTTACAGTCTTCTTATTTTTGAATCTTTTATAACATATAGTGACACAGCAGTAGAATAAATTATACCATTATAGTCTTCACTTTCTAATAGGTTAGAGTTCCCTGTGATTATGTTATCTGTAATGTACTATACAGTATATCGTTAAAAATATGACTGAAGAAAATATCGTTTTAAATATTCTGAAGACAATAATATATACCGAGTGTTTTTTTTATCTTTTTTCTATTTTTTAGGCCTCTGAAGTTTAATAAAGCGTCTAAATACTTTGAAGTTAAACTTCAAAGTATCGCCACTTTTTTAATTACCGCCTTTTTTCTTTTCTTCTAGTACCTGTTATAACCAAATTCGTACTAATTAAGGAACTTTTACGTTTTTTTCGTTTCCGACAAGCAGAATGGCCCGGAATCACGGATACCGTAAAACGACCTCTATTAAAAGCGACTCCGTTTGAGAGTATGCAGTGCCACTAATTTTAACTTTCTCTGTTACAAAAAAATTGTAAAACATCGTTGAAATACGTATAAATACACCCTGTCAATTTGACTGCGAAAGTTATAATAGTTTCTTTGCAAAAAATTCCCTAACAAAGTTAAAAACACGCACACCTCACACTAGAATACGACGAAATCGAAATGTGAATTATAGTATAAAATAATTCTTCCAATTAATTTATACGTTAAATTGTCTACGATATTAAAAGAATATTAATTCGATATTTCGCGGTGTCTTTATAATAAATTTGAAAAATGGAAACAAGAATGGAGTCCAAACGTGGCCATTGTTCCCGATTCTTGTTAAGTTCTTTCGAGTGGGAGTTAGCAGGAAATATATTTAGTTCATTTGCTTCGAGTTTACTTAATCCTAATATACTTATGAGCACAATTACCGAAGTAGAACGAGGACTGGAGGTACGGCATTTCCAGTAAGCGAAACTGTTTCTAATTACCGTAGAGAATTCCTTAAAAGCAATTAGTATGATTCGTAGCTTGATTGAAAACAGATTTTTCTATGAATCGTTCATAAGATTAATACTCTAAACGAATCTCTTTTATTAATCGATATCACTGACAAGGGAAGGGCACGAATCCATTGCAAAACGGTAGTTAAGGTTATTAGTGTGATGATAATGATGAGGATGATATATTTATTAAAATAAAATAAACATTTACCTTGAACCATAAATCGATCGCGTAATAATATGGAAGAAATATATAATTATAAAGTGTGTCTCGTAGGGTACTCTCTTATACGTCTATTCTCAATTATTTCTCAATTTCAACTAATATTTCCATTTACTCTCTCATTTGTCCTTCTTTCTTTCGTACATCACATACACGCACACATGCAAACACACATATATATGGCACTAACAAGGTAAGGACAATAATTAATTATTTATATCGCAAAAACTGTTGAATATCTACACCTAATATTTTGCTTACATCAAAAGGGACACATCTGTGTATTGGTAAACATATATTTTAATATATACAAATATATTTATTAATATTTTTTTCGGTCAAATATGAAAAATTAACTGGATAATAAATTATTAAATATAAGGACAGTAATTAATGATAAAAAGCATTTGCAGAAGCGGATAATAATTATTCCACATTTTCTCAGTCTAGAAGAAAAATGCTGGTAAACTTTCCTAAGAGAAGATCATCCGAAAGTTTTGCATTTGCATCATTCTGTCAGATTATATTACACTCAGACGCCATTTTTCATAATTACGCGAAAGACTTTCGAATTGCTTCAGCTCATTTTTTATAATTTCGTCTCTCGCGTCATTTTTCTTACTCGCGCGAGACAGCATTGAAACGAACGAAAAACGAACAGATGTCAGATCGATTTGAGGCATTCGCGTGGTTTATCGATCAATTACTATAAAACCTACGCGACCTTCGTGGTTTCTAGTATGCGTCGCATTTCCAATAGTAAATTAGACAACATATATATCAAATAATACTACGTATTAACTCCAACAATTATATAACACGAATATACAGGGTGGGTCAGTTAAAACTGCATTTTAAGTACGTCTTTATTGTTACGGGTTAAAATTAAAATAATTAATAAACTAATGAATTTTTTAATATAAACAGGTTAATACTTTTCTGTGAAGAATGTCAAGATGCAATGATGGGGGTGATAAAATATATACGATTACATTTAACACTATATTTACAAGCGTTTTTGGTATAGTTATTTTTAGTAACACCTGTTATATTCACGAGTAAAGAAAACCATATAATTAAAAAAAAAAAATTTTAAAAAAGGAATTTAATTTGAAAACAATTGTAATAATAACAGACTTAACACTAGAATTACTAATTTGTAACGTTTATGTAAATATGATGTATATAATCGATATGGTGGAGATAAATAAACATAAATAATTATACTCTTATCTAAGGGAAGATTGATATTAATTTTAGGAAAAGAAGCTGCGTTTTTCCAATAATTCCAAAAAATAAAAAATTCCTAAACAGTCATTTTGACACCCTTGGTAATTCTAGTGTTAATATAAGTTAAATAAATCTATCAACCTGACCGATTCCGTAAACCTAGTGTTAAAAAAACATCAACGATCTTCAGCTATCCTCTACACGCATGTACACATACAAAAAAATTAATATCATGAAAATCATTACGTCATCAAAAGACGTAAATTTAAAAGCAGATTTCACTAACCCACCCTGTATGCATAAAATCCACTAACCCGTTATAAAACTCTACATACAAGCAATACTTCTAAATTACTATAATTACAATATTTGCATCGCTTGTCTAACTTCAAATTAACCAACATAAACACACAGCAAAAGCACGTAAGAATCATGTTTATGAGACAACATAAAAACACGCACTATAAACGTGTTTACTATCCCCTCATAGTACCATATCTGCATAATTTCAAAGATAATATAAGAAAATTATATAGGATACGTGAAAACTCACTTGTCCGAACAGGCAGGAGCATGCTGGGAAATCGAGTAGCTCGTGAATCAGCTTGCAGGTGGAACGTTCCGCGGCGCGAAATCAAATGACCTCCGCCGCGACGCTCTCACAGGCAAACACGGGCAAATGAACAAGAAAAAAGCGCACAGAAATTTGGGGAAACAGACGCGCGGCGTTTCCGTCTGGTTCCCGGCGTTGACTCCGGGCTCCACGCGCGGTTAACCACGCGTCGAACTTTACAGTGCTTTTACATCCAGCTGAATAATAGAACGGGCCATTTGCTACGTCGCCGAACGCGCGCGCATGCGCGTACCGCCACCTGCGCGCGCACCGTACTTTCACTTCGCGTCGCGCCATCTACGCGGACACGCGCCGAATCTATGAATTTCGCGCGAATTCAGGTTACAGCTCGAACAATCTTTTCGCGATCCTTTGTCTCCCTTACCTCTTTCTGTTTTTATTTTCTTTCAGCGAGAAACTGTTCCGTGGCAGCTGTTAATATGTAACTCGAGGTTAGGTGTTTCAGTCGAATGTTTATGTTGATTACATAGTGGTTAGATGGGAATATTTGTGAGGTTAGGAAAGTTTCATGGTTGCTGTAGTGAGAAGTTAAAAATTAGTTGCTTTTGTAAAAAATTGGAAATATATAGATATATATTGGTGTTTCAAAATTCGCACACGATTTTTATTTTTACATGAGCTACACGTCCACTCTGTGAATTCAGGTTGCAAGCTCATACAATATTTCTACGATTGGTTGTCTCCCTCACGATTCTCCGGATTTATTTTTATTTTTTATTTTTTTATTTTTCTATAGCGTGAAATTATTTCGTGACAGCTGTTAATATATTACTCTAATAGGTTAGGTGTTTGCATCGAACGTTTACGCTGATTTTGTAGTGGTCAGATGAGAATATTTGTGAGATTAGGAAAGTGTCACACTAATTGTAGTGTGAAGTTTATGTTATAGTTCTATTGCAAAAGATTAGAAATATATAGATATATGGTCCGTTTATTTTGAAAGTGGTGTAAGACCATTTAAAAAGGAAAAGAGATATCGCATAATTGGACAACACAAAATGGACAATGAAAACAAAAAAAAAACAAAAAAAATTGACTTGCATCACTTGCAAAATAAACTGTCCATAAATTGGGAGACCTAATATTTATGCAAGATTTGAATTTTGCATCGTTTGTGCGTTACAGTGTTGCCAACGAAAAAAAGGACAAAGTAACATCTGATAGTTCGGGGTTATTAAAAATGGAGCGCTATACGAAAGGAAAAAAAAAAGAAAATACAATTTTTAATTAAAAATCAGTTATTTTTGTTAGAGAAAACTTTACTTTTCCAGTGAATTTTGGGACACGCTTTATAAAAATTAACGTATATTAATATCTACGTGTAAGATATTACAAAATTTCAAAGGTTAATGAATTATTAATTTAAAAGATTGAAATAATAATGGAACACCGTGTGTACGTTAATTTAGAAATTAACGGAATACTGTGAAGAATCTGGTACTGCATGCAAAATAAATTTATACTCGGTGAAAGTATATGCAATTTCCTTAATACGCGAGAATTCGCAGCCAGGATATAAAATTGAAATTTCACGTTATTAATTATTTAATGCTCACCGATAAGTTGTCTCTGTATTCGTTACCTTGACCTTGCATGTCTGCGCGTGGTATATATAATTACTATAATTGTTAGGCCAGGCACGAAGTACATAAAAGAAGTTAACACCGATTACCGTGTTTCCCATTTATTGCAGCGCGTATCAATCGCGATGATCTCCACGCATTAAATGAGATATGCAGAAAAGTTAATGCAACCCCTTAAAACTCAAGTTTCTGATCGGTTGAGACAGATAAGATCGTCTGAATATGGAATAGCTCGTGCAAGTATGAATTAATACAATACAATCCACGTTTCACCTGAAAATGAAATTTTTCTGGTTCTTTCATTAAGCGAATTCTATAAATAAACGTATTCGTAAATAACCATACACGTACGTATATCGAGTAAATAACAATTTTAAGTAATTTAAAAAATAATTCCACTATTTAAGATATTACAGTTAAGTTGGGGAAAAAGAAATCCATTATTTTTCATAATTTTAAATAGATTTCTTTTTTCCCAACAAAATATTATGCCGCAGATAAGGTGTTATATTTAACTATATAGCAACATAGTATTATACTGTACCATATAGTAAATACGACTAAACTTAGTATTACAATTACAATTGCTCTCATTTTTTTTCTTTTTTTCAAGGTGAACATAAAACGACAGTTTAATTAAAAATATTAATAAAATGATAAAATATCAATTTAAATACACTGTTAATATTTTTATTTTTATTTTAACATTCTGTAAATACTGTTAAAAAATATTTTTGAAATTTGCAGCAATGATTCGTTAAATATGAAAATGTCAATTCTATTAAAATACATATATACACACGTATCTATGTATTCATAAAAAAAACAACAATTTAATTAATTACTGTATAACAATAATATATTTTATTTAACAGTCAGATAGCACTTAAAATATTAATTTAGATATACCGTTAATAATTTAATTTCTATTTCAACATTCCGTGATATTTTTGAAATTTGCAGCAACGATTTGATTAAAATTATCAGTGAGATTCGGTTAGATATGAAAACATCAATTCATCTACCTATCCAAATACATAGGTATAATATCTATTCATAAATGGCACGGGTCTTCTGTATAAGAGTGGAAGTATTAATAATCCTAATTTAGCCTGCAATTTGGCTGAAAACCCTGGTATAATAATTTCGAACAGAGCACTAAACGAATCAAATCAGGTCCCCGTATAACACCGTCAGAATATTCCAGTAGACCCAATATTCCCGCGTCTGTAGTCAAAAAGACGAAATCCTTTTAATGAAGAGCTCGACAAATTATGCCCCGGCGCGCGGCTTACATAGAATGTAACGAAAGGAACATTTTCATTTAAATAATGAAACGGGTCATTTACAGGGGCTACATCGCCGCAGCCTATCTGCAGAATCCACAAGCACCTCTCACGGTATTCCATCGTGCCGTCTGCGGAACTGGACAGGCTCTATACATCGGTGCAGTCATGGTCTAGTGGTAGTCCAACGACAGACTGGGTTAAATGCGGCTGAAGGGTTTGGCTTGTTTAGAAGTTTACATTCGTTACGTGTGCGCATACTCTAGGAAATGGAAATTGGACCAGGAACAGGTTTACTGCCTATTTTAATCCTTGATAACTGCAACTCTGTTTGACTATATATAGGAATGAGAATTGCGATTCGTTAGAGTTTCCCGATGTCAGCTGAGACGTCTATAATTGCAACAGGTAGAGTGGATGGATGAGGAGGGTCGCCGTGTGACAGGACAAGGTGTCTTGACACTGTTATGAAGACAGGAGATACAAATTCTCTTTATCGGTCAAGGGTGTCAGACCTACAAGTTGGAAATTCATTGAGACTCACAGAATATACGAATGTAGGACTGTATAGGATGTAGATGTGAAACCAGATAATAATTCACATATTATATGTATTAGCCTAAGGAATATGGGTCTGGTTAGTTGCTATGTAATGGATTCATTCATTAATGACATAATAATAAAGATTGTCTGAAAATTTAGAGCTTGAAAGAAGATTCTTTGTTGGTTATAGTACGTATGACATAATAGACCATGAGACAACTAAGATCAATATAATATAACAAAGATCAATATAAAGCACTAACGTAGACATAGAATCAGACTGTTGGTCACTAATACACTCTGTATAGATGAGGTGATGACTAGTCTATAGAATGTCAGCCTAATTGGTCATTGTGTTCCTTGACATAATCGGGATTAAGGTATTTATTGAAAGTTTCACAGTCACATATTATGTCACACAGTATAACAATATGACATATACGTTTTTTCACAATTTTAACATTTTGGTTTACTTACTTAGCACTGTAATGTCACATTTTATTACTATATCATGACACAGGTAAGGTATTGATGTATTTACCAAGTATTATAGGTCTACGTTGTAAAAATGAAAAGCTAGAGGCTAAGATGCTAATATAATAATAACATAAGCTATGTTATCACTGCTTTATTCTGATTCTATGCTTTACTTAGCTTTAATATGTGTAGATTCACAAAACTTTGTGCATTTTATCTTTATAATAATTTTCTATTATAGATACTATGATATATAAATTTAAATATATTTTATCTTCTACACAGTGTGATGAAAAATAAATAAATTGATATAAACTGTACCTCACTTAAAACTTTCTGTGCTTTAAAGTATATGCTACTACATCATGATCAATCACACCTATCTATACTGCTTCTGTTAATCATCTTCTGATATTTTCACAACAGATACAGCGAGAACTAGACAAAAGAAGGTTCAAAAATTATAGACACATCTGTACGTCACTTGCAAGTCTCACGGGATTACATAAGGTCAATGTAGTGTGTCATATTTTGAGTCTGGGAAAGCGTTGCATCAGGGAATTCAAGAATTTCAAAGGTCTCACGAGCAGACCTTCACAGAGTTGCTATGGCCTTCGGGCGTCGATCGACTCTTGTCAAGGCCATGGATTTGCGCGAAAAATAAACTCTCAAAGGATTCCAGGACGTCAAATGCATCTAGCATGACAAGGATAAGAACTTCTTTCTCCATAGAAGCGAGCCGAGGACGTAAAAGCGAGGAAGATGGAACTCTCCGAGGAGCATTGCATTACTTCTCGAATTTTCCAATCAGAACAGGAAGAAACTTGCAGCAATCAGGAATACTGAAGCAATTAGACTTTAGAAAAATCAGATCAGGAAAGTCACTCAAGCGATTACACTTCAGATCCGAAGTTACACTCGGTTCTCAAAAATTAGTTTGCTACTTCTTCCAGTTTCCCCACCTGAAAATCAGTGTACTTCAGAAATGAATAAGTTTAGATCAGGTCTCTTATACTTGAAATTACATACACATACATATACACATTTTTATAATTACTTTATTTATTCTATGTTAGTGTTATAGGTATTCAAAATTTTTGAGAATCAGCAGAAAGTATAATAACTGTTCATACTAATTAATCGTGGTTCTATATTGAGTCGGCCTTGACATTATGTTACATTCGATTCTTCCTAACTTTTGTATTTACATAAAACATAACCCTGTATTTTTTACCAATAATTTCATTTACCAAATTTACCTAATTTACCAAAAATATGTAAACGTGAATAAAATTGAAATTTTGAGAAGCGTTTCAATATATACGTGCATATGTATGAATTATTTATATATTATTTTCAATAAGAAAATAACTTCTTAATGTAAACATTTTTAAAAATTATGTATAATCTATTATAGTCTAAAGTATAGTAGAATTATACATTTTATAATATATTATGATATCCTAAACCTTATCACCTCAAATTTTACAGACACGAGTACCTAGTAAGTACTTGGGATTCCCTAGGATTTCCCTAAACCTTAGTTAGGCATACTGAATAATGCTTGAGGAGTTTACTAACCATTCATTAATTAATGTTGAGCCACCTATATTCCTCGAGTCTTAGAACTCAATGAAGATGAGTTCCAAACTCCCCAAATTTAATGAAGAAAAATCCCAAAGTCCCCAAATTTAGTAAACAAGTCGCCATTTTGCAAAAACAAGTAAGGTAGTCTTAAAAAATGACAAAACAAGTCAAAATTCCATGTGGAACAAGTTTGATAGTGAATAATGAGTGTTATAAAGCAGCTGAGTATACAGCAGAATCAGGATTGTCATGGCTGACGAACACTTCTACTTTTGGAGACGTAAAAACGCTTTATTCGCGAAACTTATGCAGCCTTAAGAGGTGTCATAACTAACCAGTAATAATTTCTTTGTGGCAAAAGGTGCTTCACAAAAGACGTTCAAACTGGCGTCCACTCCTTCAGTACAAACTTCTTACAATTCTTTTCTCTTCTTTGTATTATGCACATACAATAGTAGGTGCTATGTACACCGAGTTGAATTGCACTTTATCTTCTCAAAGCAGTGGATAAAACTCGACAGATTAATTTTATATCCAGTTGAATCATTGAGATGACACTTGACTCTTTTTTCTGAGCTATGCTCAATGACATCTTACGAAAATTGTATGCTGTCAATCAAGCCTAACTTGGATTAGGTAAAAGTTAATTATTATCGTTTACCACTAGTCTACTATTGCAATTTACTATTATTTACTATTATAAAAGTATTTTGTTCGTTTTTTGTTTTTCTTTTTTATGTGGCTTAAGTGTGAAGTTGGCTGTGAAAAAATACAATTAGGTCCTCTGTTGGGAAAAAAACGAAATTACTTTCTGAACAACCTAATAGAATTATAGAATGGGTGTTACTTGACCTGAATTAGACAAGTTTCTAGGTGTAAACTTATGGTAGTCCCATAACAGTAAAAGGAGAAGCCATGTACAACTAATCAGAAATCTAGTTACTTTTCTCATAACACCTGGTAGTTGCTAGTTAAGGGTCACATGTGCAGTTTTTATGGTACAGCCTGATGCTATGGAACCCATGGGAACGCTGAACAGAGTAGACACCAAGACTAGAACTACTATGGGGTCAACATAACTGGTCTCGGAGTTTTTCTCTTTTATGTACGTATTTTACTTTACTTGTTTTAAGTATTTATTTATCTTCATTGTATATTATTATAGTACATTATTGTATACCAACATTTAGAACTACTATTAAAACAACTGGTTCTGGAATTTTTTATTTTTAATTACAAATAAAAATATACACCTATTTCAAATATATACTATAATTATATATGCGTATTTATTTATCTTCATTGTATATTTAAAATTATTGTATATTATTATATAGCAAGACTAGAATTACCATTGAGACCAAAATAATTACTTCAGTAATTTTTGTTTTTTAATTATTAATAAAAATATACACTTATTTTTAACATATATAATAACTATAATTTATTTATTTTAATTAAAATTACTGTCATGCACACTATACTTAGGTACAATATTAAGTGTATTATATTTTATTTTCGCGATTGCTGAAAATATGCTACTTTTGGTAAAAATTATATTGATTTTAGGGTCCCAAATACAATCACAATTACATATGCTATTTTATTTTCATTATATCATATTAAATGATATTAATTGTACTATATTTAGGTATATATTACAGACTGGTAGCTCTAATGCTAATTATAAAATGAACAAAAATGAATTTAATCCGTCTAAAGATCTTTCTAAATTGTGCACATATATATGTAAATATTCTTACAATAATAATACAACGATTGTATAATATTGTGTAATTCCGTATGTGTATTATGAAGAAGAGTCCCGATCGTTTGTTTAATGTCAAATGATCGCGAATTATAGGTCGTTGAAGCGGTCTAAACATTGGCTATTGTGGCAAGGATAAAAGAGGATAGCTTGGCGTTTAAAAAAATGGTGGGACCTTGAGATCCCCGAAGCACCTTCAACCACAAAGAAATTATTACCGGTACCTTATGGCTCTCTTGATGCTGTAACTTTCGCGAATAAAATCTTTTTATGCCCGTGAAAGTAGCGAAGATATTCCAGGTGGACACAGTTATCGCGCCATTCTGCAGATATCATGAACTTTTCCTTTGAATTTCATACTGTATTTTGACAATACAGAATTCTCCCTATTGTTTCGGAAACATTAACAGAGACACCAGTGACTATTCGTAAATAAAGATTTCGCTGATATTTTATTTCTTTCTCTGGAATTACGTCATTTCAACGTTTCGTAAAAATTAATTGTCAATTTGAGGTAGTTTGATATTTAGATAATTTTTTTCAGCTCTAATACAATAAAAAAAATATTGTTATATGCATGCTATAAAAATCATTATACGTAATTTTTGAAGCCTGGTTTGAAGATACTTATATTTATATCACAATGATATAACAATGAATAAATATCCTCAACAATGGATTTAAACAATTAAAATTTCTCAAAACATATGAAAACTGAATTTTGCTTTGAATTTCATACCGTATTTTGATAATACAGAATATTCTCTATTATTTCAGAAACTTTAATAAGCATGCGAATAACTGTTCATAAATAAACAGTTTACTGATATTTTATTTTTTTCTAGAATTGAATATTCTCTCTATCGTTTCACAAATTTTAATAGAAATGTGAATGACTATTCTTAAATAAATTTACATTTTATTCCTTTATTTAGAATTCTTTCTCTGGAATTATATTATTTCCATGATTGGGATAGTTTAACATTTTAAACAAGCTCCAACACAATGAAAAAGATAATAATAAATAATATTATTGTACGCATATTACAAAAATGATATATTATTACATTGTTATATAAACCATAAATACTCTATAAAATTATTATGTAATGAATAAATATACTTAAAATATAAAAATTCTAAATTTTGCATTCGTCTACTATTATTTATATTTTACTACTATACTGCACATATTTTTACTATTATGCTAGATAATTATACACTTAATTTGAATATTTTATTAAACTTAAATTAATAAATAAGTCCTTTTTATCTCAAACCTACCAATGTTTCCATGACAATTATTTATAGACCTAATTTAAACCATACGATACATTTTTCTACTACTATACCATATTATCACACACTTAATTTGAACATTTAATTTAAAACAAAAAATACGTTCTTTTTATTGCACATCTATGACACCTATTGCCAAGCTGCAATATTCCAATGACAATAATTATTCATGAAAGATTCGGCGGATGATGGCAGTTAAATAGACGCGCGATTTTGACGAAAAGCCTGGCACACGCAGAACCGCAACGAACAAGCAATTGTCAGGGTGCTAGGAATTCGAAACGTTATTTCTCGTAATTATCCTCGTAATTAGGCGGTCGAGATTGGTCGTTGCTTGTTTAATTATGCGTGCACGCGAGCACGTGAGACGAGATTTGCCGTCGTCACGTGCCGCGATAATCGAATGAAAATACGGTAAACGGTTATAGTGTGTCGCATCGATCGAACGATCAAAGAATATATCCTCTTTTTTAACAACTGAAACCTCGGTTGAGCTTTATCTCAGCTTACGAGTGCAAACTGTCTACTATACGTAAAGTACCGTACAAGTATCTATAATCTATCCAACCAGACGATATATCGAATGTGATAATGACACGTGACGAGTGTGTAAAGACGAACTTATCGTCTTAACCCTCAGTTGCCATTCGATCAGATTCCAAATATGTTAATTGACATACGAAATTTAAAATTACCGAACGAATGTTCAAGTAAAATAATTCTGTCTTAACCATTACCACTCGAAGACTTCTTCACTATAAAAAAGCTTTTCTTATGCTTCTATAAGCTCGGTGATATCTTTTATACCAAAATATACAAAGAAAATGGTACATTTGCATTTGGAATTATTTTATTTCGATATTTTGATTGTAGATCATAGCAAAAGCGAATAAAATAGTTGTTTGCTTCTAAACTCTTTGAGGCACAGGATTTCAGAAAATAAAATAGATCCATGTTGCATGGAAATTTTTTGAGAATCATTTTGAGAGTTTTTAATTAATTTACCGGAATGTAGAAAATCTCAGGTAAGTTTAAAACAGAATTAAATTCGACGCAACTTTTATGAGCAACCTAGACGTCCTTGAACTGGGTATACAAGTCAGCTGAGAAACACATTCGCAGGAGCATGAACGGGTCAGAAATTCGTGCACGCTCTCTCACCTGTTCGAGTTCCTTCGATCCAGCTTAGATGCAGCTCTCAAAGAACAAATTACCAGAGTTACGTGGCAAATCGAGCCACTAAAAATATCATCGCGTGTTAAAACGACCCTTTCGTCAACAAGCCAATCTGTATCTCGATATCTCACGTTTGATCCTTGATACAGGTTGGTTAGTGAAAAATCGAAGGATAGAAAGAACTTGTGTTCGTGACCAGAAAAATGATGTCAAATCCTTCATTTGAGAGATGATGTTTTTCACGCGCGATATCAATTACAGTTCCAAAGAAAACAGTGAAAAATAAAAAATTTACACGTGAAATAGCAAAAGCTATTTTTGTTTTATACCATTTACAATCAGTCTTTCAGTTGTCACTCTGTATTACAACTATTATTATAGTCATTCGATTCATGGTAATTTGGACTCTAAAAAAGAATTTTTAAGGAAACTACCAGAGTTTGAATTTTTATAATTTTCTAAATGAAAAATTGTTTGCCTTTTGTCACGAAAATTTCTAAATAGAAATTAAATTAATATTGTACGATTTCTCCTCGCAAAGTTACTACTGTTTCATTATTAATTTAGTATAGATTCAGTTTTGCTCTTGACTGTATAGTAACAGTCTGACCAAAGGAAGGTTTGTCGTTGTGAATGAAGCAGTCTAAAGGTATATAAAAGGGTACGTGGATGAGCCAGTGCCACCCTTAGTAAAGTGCTATAGGATTGTTAGTAGGGTCTCGTAAATCTTTATTCCGAGTAGCTGGAGCAGTAAAGATATATTGCTGTGGGTTTCTTAACTTGTAGCTATTACAAGTGTGAAAAAGAGAATAGTCTTGGAACGAGTTTAACCTGTAATCAATAGTAACAACTATGACTTCCTATGAATTTCATCTGTAAATGTTAAATGTGAAAGAGAAAATGACTTATTCATTTATGTATGAAGTTTCTATCCATTTATATACAAGCAAAGAAATTTAATATTGTACTCTAATTATGATGAGATATCCATTGTTATAATATTTCCTTATTTCTTAAATAATTTACGGAATATATGAAAAGAAAAGAATATAAAGTTTGTATCGACTTTTACACGAATAAAGAAATTCTATAATTATTCTTTTATTTATTATGATGACACATGTAACTTTATTTGTTACAAAATTTACTTATTTCTTAATAACATAGAGAATATATAAAAAAAAGAAAGTAAAAAAATAAAATTTCTATCGACTTTCACACAAATAAAAAAATTTTATATTCTACTATAATTCTTGTTTTTTTTTTTAAGTATTAAGTTGTTATCGACTATTACATAAAGGAATTTTATATTTTACTATAATTATTCTGTTAATTATTATGATGGCATATGCGCCATTATTTGTTACAATAATTCCTTGTTTTATAAATAATTTAGTGAATATATTAAAGAAGATTTTATTAGAACTTATTCAAATTGCGTTCTATATTTTCATGTTTGAAAAAATGTGGAAAAAATCGGTAGTCCGTGAATGAAGACTAGTATAGTTAAAAATTTGAAGCGGAAGTGGCATGGAGGATACAAAGGGAAACGATCTACTTTACAATTGTACTCGATGGGAATTTAATTATTCTCGGTTCCGATCCTCTGAGAAATTCAGGAGCAGTCTTCGGATATAACTGTTACCAGTAATGAAGCGTGCTGTATAGTTAACAAGCTTGGGATTTGAATTCGATTTCGCGGAATTTCCCGCAGTACTCCTTTCGAATTTTCCTCTGCTTATACGCCACATAATTTAAGTAAAAATCGTGCTGCATTGAAGTCTTGCAGGAACTTTTTCCCGAGGAAAGTCTGTTCTTTAACTTCATCCACCAAGCACTGGAGGAGGGCATTGAATATCAGATAAGAACGTTCCAGTTCCGTAGAAGAATCTGATCTTAATAGAGCAAGTATAATTATGCTCTCATACGTTCCATTACATACCGGAAATAAACCAATAGCCTAGCTGAAAAATACTCCATCGATAACCAAATATTTGAAATCTACGTGACAAATGAATTTATAACTATAAATTTTCCATGTAGATGGTACATTTGCCAACTGAAATTTTACCAAGATCAGTTACAGTGTTGTTAATGAGAAGGTAAAGAGGCCTGAAGTCAGTTCAAATATCCAAATTATTTTGTTTTTACGAATTTAAAGGAAAAAATACAGATGTTTTTTAAAGAAGTTAATATTTTCTTATTATTAATATATTAATATGTATTAAATGATGTAATCCTATAGATTATTATTAGCGTAGCGTTATTTTGTAGTATCGATACTTGCAATTAGTAATTGTAGTAGTAATAGTATAATGTTATTATATAGTATCACTATTATTATTATTAATAATAAGTAGTAGTAATAACAGAATAGTACTATTCTCTAATATTATTATGAGTATAGTGCTATTATATATTATAATTCTACTATCGTTATTATCAATATTGTATTGTATTATATAGCTATGGTATTACTATTTTTATTAATAGTAGCAATAACACAGTATTATTCCCTATTACTCTCATTATAGTATAATTAGTATTGATACAGTGTAATCATATAGTATTACTATTATTAGTATAGTATTATTATATATTATTATTTTCTACTACTGTTATTATTAATATACTGTTATTATATAGCACCAATACTATGATATTACTATACTTATTAATAATAGCAACAACACAGTATTATTCTCTATTATTCTCATTATAGTATTATTAGTGTTAATACAGTGTCATCATACAGTATTACCATTATTAGTATAGTGTTATTATATATTATTATTTTATAGTATCACTATTATTAATATAGTGTTATTATATAGCACCAGTACTATGGTATTATTATTCTTATTAATAGTAGCAATAACACAGTATTATTCTCTATTATTCTCATTATAGTATTATTAGTATTAATACAGTGTTACCATATACTACTATTACTATATTATTATTATTATTATTATTATTATTATTACCATAAGGTTATTACATATTATTATTATAATAATAGTAGTAATAATATAGCATTACTCCATACTAGTAGTAATAGTAATAATATAATATTACTTTATAGCATTATAATTATTAATATAGTATTATAGTACACGTTAGCACTGTTACATAACGCTAAAAAGAAATCAATATCTGTTGCAAAAATGCGACGCTATCTATCGGCAAAACGTAACATAAACGTGAATCCATGGATCCTAAGTCGATGCATGTCCTACCGAAATTGAAGCTTCTTCCATGGTACTAAATAGGCGAAAATGGACTAGAAGGGTATCGCGATGTGAAATAGTATGGATATCGGATCACAGAGGAGACATGCGCATACAAACGAGGTCGTTTCTGAGGTTTGCGCTTTCTGCTCAGCTGTTCAGCTAGATCGTTCCTATTCGAGCAAATTACACGCCTATCTCGGCTGTTCAGACTCGGTAAAATTCGCTGTATCTAACAAAGGGCTGCCCCTTCTCCGTCCTCTGCATCTGCTTCGCCAGCCGATGGATTATCGTTCGAACTTTTGCATATCGGAGACCGGAAGAGGTTAGACATTAATTAATCATTGTTTCGCCGCGCTCTTACATGATTGATGACATAATCACGACATCGGTGGCAATTAATTAAACGATCATTGTCGGGCTACTTGATCTTTAATAGTTATAAACCGACCCTAAGCTTTATAATAATTTGTCCGCCGGTAATTTATCGTTGCAAAGTGAAAAATGGATATGAACCCTATCGGTAACTGATGTTTGAAGATAATTTGTTATTAGAATATCATTCCCTTCTGAGAATGTTATAAGATCGTTCGAAAGTAAAGGAATTAGGTTTATGTCTGATTAGAGAATTTTATTTGGCTACGCGAAAGCGATTGGGCTGAGGTTATTTATATTTTAGGGTATCGGAAAATTTACAAGAAACTATAATGTTAGATTCGTTATTTAGACTGCTCTATACGCAATACTTCACAGAAATTAAAAAGTACTAAATAATTCACAAAAAGAACTGAAAAATACGTAATATTTTATAGAAAATTGAAAAATACGTAATGCTTTGCAAAAAATGCTACATATTTTACACAAAATTAAAGAATATTTGATATTTAATCACGAATCTTGCCTCGCAGAATTATGTAGAAAAATCGAAATGAATTACACTTTAGAGAAGGAAAAAGACCGGGAAACTAATATTCGAATAAAGATTTAGATTTTCCGGTGGGGAAACATTTACGGGAATGCTTCGATTTTTTGCTCGGGATGATTTTTTTTAACGCAGGGATTTATGGAAAATTAATTATCCAGAGGTAAAATCATCCTTTGAGATGTAAAATCGTCAAGTAAACGTAAAATAATCTTTCCCTGTCGCGAACAAGCGATTGTCCCTCCAGCCTCGTCTTTTAATAGACGTAACTTATGGCGCGAGGGTAATTAAAATCCCGCCGTTAATCGTGCATAAATCTGTCCATGCCGCTTTTCACTTTGCTCGTCAGTTAATGAAACACGAAAGCCTTTGCTCTGCTCAAGCTAATTTTTTTCCTCTACCTCCCGCCTTCTCCGTGATATATCTTCGTGAAATTATGCCATAGGTGCTTGCATTTCTGTATGCGTCCCTTTGATGCGTGAGATTTACAGCGAAATAGCGAATTTATTTTAATTGATTACCGTATCTTATTATTTATTCATTTGTAGTTCGATTATTATATTTCGCGTTGCAATAGGAACAATTTTTATAAAATTATTAGGATATTTAATTGTAATATTTTTTTGATCCTTTGATGATGATCATTCAACAAAGAAATAAAGAAAAATTGTTCATTTGGTAACATAGAGAAATTAAGACAGTGCAAGGTAGATTTCAAAAATTTTTTTAGTAGAATGTACTATAATACGAGGATCAAAGGTGAAAGAATTAGAAAATCATATTTTGAAATGTGATGTTATAAATAATTCGTTTTGTTCATATTTCTGTTAATTCAGAAAATTTATCTGAGCAAATTATCTCAGAAGAATAATCGAATGATATATACAGGGTGGTCTACGAAATTTTTCTTTATACTTGGAGAAATTTCGAAGATTTCGATATCACCTTTGTTATTTCAAAATCAGCAAGGAAATTAATTTAATCGTGAACTATCAGGTTCAAAGCTGTCAAAATTTGTATTTCAAATCTTGATACAAAAAATAATCCGTTTATTATACCTTCAAATCTGCGAAATCTCTGCACCCTTAAAAAAATATAGTTGTTATATAAAACATCCCTCGAAACCATGAAAAATTTGTATAAAAAATTTGCTCATCCAACGAATACTTTATAAATTACACGGAGCATGCAAGTCGCACGTACCACCCTGTATAATAACCAAATGCTGCCAAATGATATTATAAAACCGGTGCAATAACCGAATCATGGCTGGTTCCTCTAAAAAATTTCCTGCCGGAAATCAGAAGATTAGGTTAATCCGGATGGCACATCTGAGCCCGGTCCCCTCTAAAAGCGGAGAAAATACAGTTTTCCAAGGGCAACATGACAACGAGGGAAATTAGAATTCGGTATTCCCGCCATCTTGCATGCGGCTGGGTCGGGCGAGCTGGCTGTTCAAAGGGAAATTGTGTTTTCCATTTGCACGCGGAACAGATACGACGCCATTCCACGTTTATTTCCGTGCTTTTAATCTCTGTCGATGTTAAATCTGGACGGCGCGTAATGCACAACCGCGTTCCTTTTGAAGGAAAATGGAAGATACACGGAACGACGGGGCGTATAAACGACGGGAAAAGGACCATGCGGTGGGTCGGGCAAAGGAAACCGCTTTAGCCGCTACTGTGAACGAAATAATCGTTGCGCCTCGCCGAGGGATAATCCTGCGTCGAAGAATTTCGCCAGAGAGGAGAGAAACTGTCTTCTCAAACGTCTCTATGATAATGCTGTGTATTTCCAAACTTCCTTCTTTCATTTTTATTTCTCTTCCTTTTTCCTCCGCGTTTGTGCGTGTTCATCGGGGCAAATTTACCGTGAGAAATTATCGCTGAGGTTTAAATATTTAGAAAAGTGTTTCTTTCATTTCTATGAACGAATTTATTAGGGCAAATTTTCCCTGAGAAATTATATTATATTTTATCATAGTGGTTTTAATATTTAGAAAAATATTCTTTTGTGTATCTTACTTTTTTTAATTTCGGTGTATGTGTTTAGTAGGTTAAATTCTGTCTGAGAAATTATATTTTATTGCAGAGGTTTGAATATTTAGGAAAATATTTCATTTATTTCTACGCATTAGTTCATTAAGGTAAATTTTGCCTGAGAAGTTATATTATATTTTATTATAGTGATTTTTAATATTTAGAAAAATATTTTTTTGGTGTATCTTTACCTTTTTTTATTTCTGTGTATGTGTTTAGCAAGGTAAATTCTGTCTGAGAAATTATATCTTATTGCAGAGGTTTGAATATTTAGGAAAATATTTCTTTTATTTCTACGCATGAGTTTATTAGAGTAAATTTTGCTTGTGAAATTATATTTTATTATAGTGGTTTTAATATTTAGGAAAATATTTCTTTGTATATCTTTACCTTTTTTTATTTCTGTGTATGTATATATTAGGGTAAATTCTGTCTGAGAAATTATATTTTATTACACAGTTTTCAATACCTAAGAAAACATATATATCCTGCAATTTTGACTTATTTTTGGTACAGAAACACTTTCATGTGAGATATAATCACGAAAAAAAGAAAAAAATACACCTGTAAAATAACTCTTTCATTTAAACATTTAAAAACAATTTTCAAGAAAACCAAGCCTACTTTGAAAAAATTTAATCCCGCAATTTTGACTTAACTTTATTCCACAGAACATAACTTTCATTTAAATTTATTATTGTTCATCTGTAAATAATATTTTATAAATATACTATATACGATCATTATACATAATTATCTCTCAAGTTATACTAATAATTTAAAAAGCATCCCTGTCCCTTTTGTCTCCACTTTTTACTATCCATTTGCAAATATCATATTTCACAAACTTTCACCAAATGGATAAAAGTTTGCAAAGGTACCAGCTGATTAACAATACACCGAGTTATGTTTAAATTGTTGCCTCTTTCCACGGTACAGAGCTTCGATGCATTTTAGACACTGACAAAAGCTTTCATTTTGAATAACCAGACGAGAGTCAGAACGTTTCCGCGAAGAGACTGAAATAATTCAAAAATAATTCCCCGTTTTCAAAGACGAAACGGAAATGTCGATCGTAACAAGGTTTCCGTTCTCCAATTACCTCACTGGCAAAGCAAAATTTCGCGACAACACGACGAGTTTATCTAACTTTATAAACAGAAATCTCGGGGCTGATTCGCGAGGGCAAGAAACCGAAGGAAAAAGAGAAAGGGAGAGAGAGAGAGAGAGATGTTGGAATTTGTTATTTGACAGAATTCAAGAGCAGGGAAGTTTAAACAGACTGGAAGGGAATAATAAAAGCGACAGAGGTCTGAATAACACAGACAATTTCTTCCCCTTTCCTTCTCTTGAGATTCGCCCTTGGCCTCTGGAGCCTCGCTCGTTTTGCCAAAAATATACCGTCCTATAATCTCAGTATACACACTGTTCTCCCGCATTTTCACGCAACTACACGTATCGAATACCTTGAAAAGTATCGCGAAACTTTCATCCCAGAATCTTAGTTGCAGAGATTCCTCGTCGTTCAAGTACCCATGATCTTTCAGACGTTTACAGTAATTTTTCAAAATGTTCTTGACACAACTTATTTAGGATATAGTTGCTGGTAAATAAACTGTGATCATAAGAATTGTCAGAAGATTTTTTCTTTGATAAAATATCTAGATTATCCTGCTTCTTTTCAATAGGATCATTAGAATATTATTAAATTATGTTAATTATATGGGGTGATCAATATTTATTTGATTACAAAGTGCAATACCTAATAAAAATTGCCAAAATATTTTTTATTTTATTTTATTTTTATTTTCATATTGTTGAATACTATTAAATTAAATTAATTAAATGGGATAGTCAATATTGAGATGGTTACGAATTGTAATATCGAATAAAAATTAACAGAAGATATTTTATTTGATAAAATATCAAGAAATCATCTTGGTATTTTTAAATAGGATTATTAAAATTACTAGAATATTGTTAATATCTTTAAATTAAATTAATTAAATGTGATAATCGATATTTAGGCGATTATGAGTTGCAATATCTAATAAAAATTGTCAAAATATTTTTTATTTCGATAAATAGCAAGATCACGTTGATTATATCAAATTATGATACTAATTGGACACATATTGCAATAATAAACGAGATTAAAAGATGACGTGTTTGATAAAGTATCTAGACCACTTTGATTTTTTTAAATGCGATTAATAAAAATTTGCAAATGACAAAAAATTGTGACCAAATTTATAATTTCATAGCATATCAAAATTATTCTTATTTATTTGTTTTTTCAGTGGTAAAATATTGTTTTTTGTAATCCTGTTTTAAAATGGTATTGAGAGAGAGATATGCTGATACATTGAGTAATATTCTTGATAGTGATGCAAGAATAAGAGTGAAGGGTACGAAGCTGTTTTTATCTCAGGGAAATAAATATAGCAACTTCATTTTATAAAACCGAATCGATCTCATATCTCTAATATTATTTCTACGTCAAATATTTTTATTTCACAAAAATAGGTTTTTATCAATTATTCACATTGCTTTCCTTCCTAACATACATTTTCTTATTTCTAATTAATTCAATTACATTATTCAGCAGCACGCATTTGAAATATTCATTATATTAATTTTCATCCTTACGTATATTCTAAAATTTCACTAATTGCGAGGTATAATATTCGATATTATATAATTCACACGTGTACGATACATATTCCTGTTCATAATTCTATCCGAGAATTCCACTAAATTATGACAATACAGTAATTTAATATGGTAATTCACCTAATACAACAGAATTAAAATATCCACTACATCCCTCTCTATTTCTAATTATATTCCAAAATTTCTTTAAAACAAGGATTTCAAGAAAAAGAAAAGAAAGAAATATCGAATTAAAAATATTCAAAAAGCGACTAAACTCAGCTATCGTATCAAACAAAAATTTACTCGCATCATTGGGTCTCTCGTTCAAAAAAAAAAAGATATATTAAATATTTCCATTCGAACGAGACACGGAATATTTAATCAGTCTGTTGGCATAAACGAAGGGAAAGCTTTCAGTGCTGTTTTCCTGCGAATACTATATACGGATAATTTTTAAATTCCACTCCATGGCTATGCTCGACATTTTACCTTAACAGTCTTATTCTCATATGAACATACAGGGTGGGGTCTATTTGCAAAGCTAATAGACACGCGGAATTCCTTGAATTACTGATCCATTTTAATTCGCGTGTATATTTCCATATAATCGCGGGGTAATTTGCAGAAATTTATAACTCGCTAGGAAACTTAAAGCGCAGCTCGATTTTCATAAATATATTCAATTATACCGTCGAGGAAGTCAAATTAAATTTAATTGCCAAGGTGGACATTGAAATTCAAGGTCAGACGGTGACTCTGATAACGTTCGTTACTTAGCATTACTTCCCTAATAATGTTAATATTTTATAACACGTATTACAATGCTACGATAAAAAATATATTTAAAAAAAAATATTAATATCTGTATTTGAATTTATATTATGATAATCATAATAATCATATATCAAGAATTACGCGAAGGAAGCATAAATGGAACTATTTAAAAAATGTAGAGATTAAAATGTATTTTACTAAATAAAATCTAATATATAAATAAAACAAAAAAATAACAGTACCAAGACACTGAATTTCATTTGAATATCTCCTACATTTTCATTGTTTTTGAAAGAACTATTTTCTTTTCCTTTAAAAAAAGAAGAAACATATTCTTATGAAAAATAATTTTTATTTGAAAATTGTATTTTCTAAATTTCGAAGCTATTATTCCCTTCCCAGTATGTCATGGTGGAATGTATGCTGGGAATTTAGCGAGAATTTATACGTCCGTCAGACCATGATGAAACAGGTCACCTTATAAATCAGTTCCACCAAATATGTTTCACAACCAAACTCATTTGTTACTAATTGTTAGTGAAGTCCCTTAGAAAATATATGATAATCATTGTGAAAAATTAACAAAAAGAAAAAAATTAAGAGCACAACTAATGTTATTACAATACAAATAACGAAAATTGCTCAAAGGCTAGCCAAAATATACATCTTGTACATTTAATCCAAAAACTAAACAGAAATTCAGTTTCATAAAATAAATTTGAATAAAAACGATAGAAATTTTAAAAATTGCTTCCTTATAAAAAATTTAAAAAATCTGTATTATAATAATCTTCCTTCATGTTAAATATCAACATGCAAAACACTTATAATTTTTTACCCTTATTCTTTGTACTGTTATATAATATATGCAATAAATTATTCTGCATTGATTTAAATTCCGGAAATTAATGATTGCTATAAAAAAATATTTGATTGAATGAAAGATAATACCAAATAAAATTAAATGTAAAAGTACAGGCTTACGTAAACGATGTTACAGAAATAATAACGTTGTAATAATAACAATAATATACAGCGAGGCAAGGAAAGTAGATACGATTTCAGTTTATACCGAACGCAGTGCACCTATCTCAATACTCTTATCAGAAAGATGTCTTGAGAGGAATCACCCATCACGACAAACTTTCGATCGAATAGTTCAGCTTCAGTGAGACCTGAGAAGGGTCTACTGAATTATTTATTCGCACGTGCATCTGGCACAACTCGCCCCATATCACTGTCTAAACCGTATCATACTCCTCTTAGTCTTTTAACGAAGACAACGATGCTAATAAACTTTGACAAACTTCGTTCTCTTACTCAACAGGTTATTGTCAAATGCAGATTCTCGTATATCCCAGGTGACGTATTCTAAAAGTAACTAGAGTAGTTACCCTATAATCTAGAGAGGTAGCTCTGACAAACGCCTAAGGATTTCTAGTTGGATTAAAACAAAATAAATCAGAAAAAACCTTCTAATTAATATATTTCCTAATATTAAAAAGAATTTGTTTACATTACTCGTAGAGCATGTTAGTATAAACGTACTAATTTGTTTCCACCCAATGTAGGTAATTTTCAATCAGTTTGTTGCTAGAACAACAGGTCTCAACTGAGATTTCATGAAATTCTAAACACAGTATTAACTAGGGAACTACTTTATTAACAAGTACGTAGTTTACAACGCAGATAAGATGCAACTCGGTAACATTTGAGCTCTGTAACTTTGTCTTATGATCAAAAGTGTTCCTTAACTTCTAGAAGGTTAAGTATCATTGCTACATAGAGTAACGAAGGTGTTTGAACGCCATGTTTCGAGAGAATTATCTAACTTAAAAATTCCGACTACAATGAAAGTTCGTACATATTATATATGTTAATATTTTCCCTATAAAGAAACTTTCATACAAATATCTGATTTTAATTTCTAGAGTATACCCTTGAAACGTAACCTTCGAATATTTTCGTTACGCAATATACGTATTCAGGACGGAAACACGTGGCGACACACACCGACCAAAACACGCGCGACAGGGCCATTATCTTCCCCTCCATCTTGAAAGTCGTCGCCTTTTATGCCCGAGCTTACCTTCGCAACTGATGCACAGACTCCATGAATTCCTATAATAAGATTAGAGCCGGCGGAATGAGCCCACAAGGGAGTGGAAGAATATCGAAATTAACAAGGGGCGATCGTCGCATTCGCGAAAATATTCCATCCCTCTTCTCCTCCTACCTCTTTCTCTTTCACGCTCAGCCAGCTCTCAAAGGAAAATTGCGTTGCCCGTTTGCACGGATGCAAACACGGTGTACTTCGTTTATCCACGAAACGCGATGTACCAGACATCCTCCGCGCTGCGACCATTCCCGGATTAAACGTAAACGATACCGAGTCACGTTAACGCAATTAACAGGCGTACAGCGACGTCCAAGAGACCTGATCCCGTTTCTGTCACGAGGATACGCTTCGGCTTAATTCGTTAGTTTCCGCCGCGAAGACGCGCTTCGGTTAATTCGTTAGTTTCCGCAGCGAAGACGCGTTTCGGCTTAATACGTTAGTTTCCGCATCGAAGATACGCTTCGGCTTAATTCGTTAGTTTCCGCCGCTAACTGCGCTTCGGCTTAATTCGTCGCTGTTCGGGAATGTTCGTAGCCGGCTCAAGATCAGTCGGTCGACAGACACGGAAGTGTTCGCGTCTTTAGACCGATTTCGGTAATACGTATTTCGGACAAAAAAGCGATCGAAAAACGACGTGTTATCATGAATTTACCCGAATTAGAGGATGAGAGATAATTCGAAGGAAAGGTTATAGGTATACGTAGGAAACCATCGAGTCGGATACACAGTGAAATTGTAGAATTTAGTCCAGATAATGGATATGTAAATGTATTTAAATGATATTCATTATATTTCGACATATCGAGGATTGTGGTGGACTACATTATGGGAGATGGTAATAATTTATGATAGAAATGAAATATTGCTATTTATATCGGGTGTTTCATAAATGTATGTTCATACTTCAGAGTATAAACTAACATATGTAATAAAATAAGTCAGAATTGATTTATCTCTTAGATATACAATGATATAGTCTAATTATAATGAAAATATTATTAGATAGTTATGAATAATTAGAATTTTAGTTCAGTTAATGGATATATAAATGTGTTTTAAGCGAGTACATTTTCTGAGATTTATTTTGATTATTGAACGATGAATTATATTAATCAAATCTTCATCTATCGAGGATTATAATTAACATCAGATGAGAAGGTAATAATTTTATGACAGAAAATGAAATATTGCTATTTATGTAGGGTGTTTCATAAATGTTTGTTCATACTTCAGAGGATAAACTAACATATGTACTAAATAGGATAGAAATGATTTATCTTCTAGATATGAATTGATGAGGTACAATCTAATTAAAATTGGGATATTATCACAAATAATTATGAATAATTAGAATATTTCTTATTCGTTAATATTCGATACAAACATACACTTATGATTTACGCGAGACACTTATACAAATATAAGTACAGATCAATATTGATTTCTGAATTCGAGCCTAGTGATTTTTCACCAGAAAATGAATGAAAAAAAGAAAATGGAGGTCGCGGAATGCCGTGGAGAAATATTTTGATAGATATCCCTCGAATATAATCATGACAAATAGGCAGAAAAGACATCACTCTGAATAAAGGTAAAGCCGTTCGACTATGGAGAAGTACAAAAGATGGACAAATGGATTTCGCACGAGTCAAGGAATATTCAGCAGCTTAGACGAACGGAAATTCTTCGGAGAAATATACGGAATCCATTTTTCAACGTGTCGTCTTTTATAACAAAAAGTGGATCTTGCATGGTAACTGAAAACGCTTCGATCGAAAATCGAGACTCATCTTTCCCGATAGAATCATACCATCTCATACCTGGCTGTGTGTGTCATCTGTTGAATTAAAAAAGGAAGCCGGGGTAAAACAAAGATTTTAATTCACGAGCGACTAGGTACGTCTCTGACGAATTTGAGTAGGAAAATTTCTTCCACCAGATTCCGAATCTTCCAGGTCACACCACAAAAATCCTACGTCTAAACCAACACCATAACCAGTTCCATAAAAATCCTATAAAATCCTTTAAGAGAGATACACGTATCAGAAAAAATTGCAAAGCATAATCTGCACGTCGTTTCGCCTGTTCTTAACTCACATTCGCTATTTCATCAGATTCTAAAGATCAATATTAATTAATATATCAAATTTCAAATTACCCAACGATGCATGGAACATTGAAGTAAAATAATTCTACTTCTTAATTTGTATACGGTTTCTTATTTATCGTTTTAACATGGAAGAAAATCTTCGAATTACTGTTTTTCTGTACCGAAAAAATTGCCAATTAAAAATGCAAAGGGTTAACCTGTTCTATCGTCATTCGATTGGAGAGTCACCTCTTGACTCCCTTCTAGTCTAACAAAATTGGATTAAATTAAGGATCGCAAAAGTCCCTGCTTTAGCGGTCCGGCCATAATCCTAACAATGGAAAATTACTGCAAGAAGGACAGTTGTGAACGAAGTGGGAGTCATGGAAGGAACTGGTATAGCACTGAACCCAACGTAGAGTACCTCGACCTGTCTGGTCCTGGTCTACAGCTGCGCACAGACCCCTAACTAGCAGCCACTAGGGTGTGACGAGCTGGGTAAATCGTGCAGAAATAAGCGAAGAGAATCGATGAGATAAAAAAAAATTTCCCTTCTGATACATTATTTGCTAATCCTCTTTTCAAATAATAGTGCCTGCAATTTCTGCAGTACATCGTTATACACAAGGAAAGCTATTGTATTTTACCAGACATCATACAATGAAAAATTCTAATAACAAAAACAAGAATTTAAATATATATTTGGAATTTATTTGAGAGAGGTACCATCTGAATTTTCACTCGATGAGACAAACGGAATAAATTATTTGAAAAATAAAAATAAATTTGTCGTTGTTTCTGAAACACACTGTACTCGTTTCTTTCCTATATTTATGTGTGAGCTATTAAATTGTAACGCTCACACCATCTATTTTCGTCTTTATTCTTTTGTTTCTATTCCTTTTTCGTTAGTTTACATTCACGAGTAGTTTTACACGTGTAAAAATATAATATTATATATATTATAAAATTAAAAAAATAAACCTTCACATTGTATTTCCTTGTTTAATTTAAAAAACAAACTACAATTTTATCGTAATAACGACTAAAATTTGGGCAAAACTCATCAATATATTAAATAAAAAGTTCCGGGTGGAAGTTCTTCATTTGATCAACCATCATTACCGTTAATCTGACTATCAATTAATTCATCCAGGAGATACAATTGTAACTGGTTTGGTTGGAATTTTTCTCCGGTCTTGGAATAAAATTAATTTTCTGATGCACGTGTAAATAAAAATCGACGTCGTCGAGAGTGTGCGCAAAGAGGGTGGAAAGAAGGCGAGTACACAGGGAAACAGGCAGAAAAAGAACGTATGTCGACTGGCTGGCACAAAAATTAGCTCGCCTCCATGAAAACAGAGGGCAAAGTGCACGAGTGAAATTCCACGCCAAGCAGGAATCCGGCTACAACGTCGTCTGGTGAACACAGAATCGTTTCCAGACAGCCTTTGATGATGATTTCGAGTTAACCCCCTGCTGTATTGTGCGTCTGATGTTCTGATTTTTCTACGTTTGCACGTAGTAAATTCCAATTCAACCAGAAGTACCAAAAAGTACCAAAGTATATGCCTAGATATATAAACTAGATTATATGGATTTCTATAAATAAATAAAAATTCTAAATCTACATTGTTGGATGGTACTTAAATGTCGAATAATTATAAAATAATAATGTACTAGTTGTAAGATGATTTAATTTTCGTTATTATACATTAAAAATATCTTTGCTTAACTATGTAACGAATATATATTAAAATAAAAATATAAATAAAAATAAAAATTCTAAATCTACTTTGTTGGATGGTACTTAAATACCAAATAATTAATTTTTGTTACTATATATTGAAAATGTTACTACTTATCTCTGTAATAAATATATATTCCAAGCAAACTAGAATATTAAATAACGGATGAATAGAAAGACAATAAAATTATTTTTATTACGTGTTATTATGATTCTACATATATTTCGTTTAATTTTTAATCGTTTACCAGGCATTTATTATTTTAATCAAATATGAGTATCAAGTAATTAACGAAGAATTATGTTATACGAATTAATATCATATTACAAATATTTTCTCAAGAGTTTCCTAGATGTGGAAAAAGTATGATAATTACAGATGCTGAACTGAAACCTGACGCTTTTATTCCATGTAAATAAAATTCCAGGGTGATTCTATAGCATGGTGTAACCAACCGTAACAGCCACACTGAGAAACGTACTAATAGGTGTTACTTCTCTTCGCTACCAGCTCGTTTCTACAGATACACAGGAACTCATTGGTCATTACCGTAAAAAGCTTTCTAGTACACCATTGTTCTCATTACGCTATCGCTTAATTGCACCATGGGCATGGGTAGCTAGTAAAAATTCGCGACGCTATCTTGGTACAAGTCCTATGTGTGTTCATCACCATATTGCAAATATAACCATGCAAAACGAAAACAGCTTTTTCTAACGCTATTACTTCGGATTTTGAAAGTCACTGTTTCCTTATTTAAAACGACAATAATAGTGTTAATACACGTAACTCTATTACTATCCATTTAATATATTTCCATGAATTTACATATCACGAAAAAATTGAAAATTTTTGCAATTTATTTAAAAAATCTGTAATTTTTTTAAATATTAAAATTGGTACGAGACTAAATTGTGATTCGCTGATGATAAATACTAACGTTAGTACGCTAGTCTCTCGAGTGGCGGCGCGCGTGAGTTATTTGACTTTGAATATCACTTTCTATATTCTATTTAACAGTGTTTCTTAATCGTTGACCCATGATAAATATTTTTCCTTTGTATTTATTAGCACAATACAGAAGATTGTTACTTTTATTTAAATTTTCTTTTCCAATTGAAATATTAATATTGATAATGCACATACATTAGCAATAAAAATGAGAATATTAATAATATACATGATAATGTTAATATAATAAGGTTTAAAACGAATGCCAATTTATTCCCGTTGTAAAGATAATGGCAAACGCTGTGCTTTCCGTTCCAACCAATTCTCTTTTATTAACGATTCCTCTGAATCCATTAAAATGTAGATTCCTTTTAAATCGATAACGAAGTTCGATATTTGAGTTCTGGCTTCATCCAAACTTTCATTCGCGATAATAATTACTGTAAAATGAGTAAAAAAGTCAAGTCAATTTTATACCTACGAATGCTTTTGAAAGCAACATCGTACCGGAATTAATTACCAACAGGTTTAGCCTGAAGGAAAAATAAAATTAATCACTCTTCCCTGATCAAATTTTTACAGAATATGCCAGAAATTGTATATACAGACAAATAACATCGTTATTTAATAATTATATCATTTGATACTACTAAATAATAATATTAATTAAATATTAAATGATATATAAGTTCATATACAATGTATCAATTTAAATATGTATAATATACTAGATATTACCAACTAATATTTATATATATTAATTAAATATTAAATGATATATAAGTTCATATACAATGTATCAATTTAAATATGTATAATATACTAGATATTACCAACTAATATTTATATAAATTAATTAGTACAAGATAAACCAGAGATTATCTAAAATTGATGAACGTAATAGATTCTCTGCTATCGGTTTAAAAGGAAAAAAGAAAAGGTCAACACGACAGCAAGGCGAAGAGCGTCTGGCAAGTAGAAAACACGGATAATAATCAGACATGTCTCGAAGATGCGGCTCTGTCTTTAATTAGGCTGTCAAGTGCATTCCTTCGATTTGGCCGGCCTTTGTTCCACTTATTTTACTCAAGACGACCTATTTTCCATTAAGTTGACAATTACGATCCCCTCGGCTAACGATGGATCCCCGGCGCAACCTTGGATCTCGTTATACCTGTTATTTGTCATTGACATTTCGATAAAAGCTCCGATAAAAATGGAGGAACCGTTGTACCACTTTTTGTTTAACGATAAATGTCACTCGTTCCGGAACACTAGGACAATCTGGATATCTCCTTGAAAGGAGAACGTCAATTTTACTCAGCAATTCTTAGTTGTCTTTAACAGTGTTTCATACTCGTGCAATATTTTTTAATTTCAGTCGGTTAAATTTAATTTTTCGGTGAATAGGTTAGGTTGGACGAATATTAAGAGGATGGCAGATAAAAATTTTTACGACTTGTGATAAGTGGTTGCGAATACATACGGAATATAGGCAGATTAGGCTCGGGTCTGATTTATGATTGATTCTTCTTATCTGAGGTAACCTTATACCGTGATAAATCGTTTGCGAGATAAAAATGTAATTTTGGGAGGCTGATTAGGATCAAGAATGGTCGATAGGAGAGAATAATGGCTGTTTGCCTGAATTTTTTAAGAGGAGGTTAAGAGTGCCTGATTTATGACTGATCTTCTTTCCTTTAAACAGCTTTAAACTACCGAGTCGATTGTGAGATAGAAATACGATATCGAGAAATTATTTATGAATGAAGGTAGTCGACAATGAAAAATGATTACCGTTCATATGAATTGATAAAATGTCGTTCAAGTTCCTTGACATTTATAATTGATCTTCCTTCTTCCCAGTAATTCCCTAAAGAAAAATTAATAGACCATGAGATAAAAGTATTATATAAATGAAGTGCAAGATAATCGACGACTCGATAATTTCTATAGATATTAAAAAAGACAAGAATGAGAACTTATACCTAATTCTTTTCCCTTTTAGTAATTGTTTAAATCAACGAATGGATTATGAAATGAAAGCATAATTTTAAGAAATTAATTAGAAATTATAACAATGCATCAAACGAAATGAAATTCTATTTTATGAATTTTTACAAATAAATAAATAAATAAATAGGTAGAACAAAGACATTAAAATTGTTTCGGATGTTATTAATATTTTTCTATTCCTATAATTCACTGAATTAATGAGTTACTTATGAAATAAAAGATTAATTCTAAAAAACTAATTAGCAACGAAGACGATTAATTTTTAACAAGATAGGTACAACCGAGATTTTCAAAAATCCTGAATTTTTAAGACGAATAAAAATGCTAATTATTTATATATAACAACATCGTAAAATAAATTAAATGAAACACACTTTTGACTTTATCGTAAATTCAAACCTGATTTTTCTATATTTCGAAAATTTATCAATGTTTCGTGCATTTTATCAATACGTTAGAACTTCTTACACGAAAAATGCAAAAATAAAATTTTACAGGCATGTTATACGTAAAAATATGAAAAATAAAAGAAAAGGAGTTCATTTGTATAGGTATAAAATGGAATCAAAAATGTTTGATGCTGACGATACTATGGCCAATTTATCCATAGTATAGAACAGTTTACACGAGAACAGAGGAACCTTTCTTGAAATAAGAGGAGATATAATTTTCTGGTTTACTGGAGGAACACTTTATACCGAGAGAAAATTTTTCCCATCGAGGAAGTCTCGTAAAAAATTACTACTTTTTCCAAGATCTCGATGTCCCTCTGTACAAGTGCCTCTCGCGATAAAAAAAAAATCGTAGCCAACAAAATGTTGTGTAATACGCAAAGAAAACGAGGAACGTGGGAACCGAGGTATTTTTCTCTGTATCAGAAACTAGCGTTATGTGTGTGTGTGTTAGCGTGTTTTCAAGTTTCACACATAAAAGAGAAATGAAAGGAAAAATATTTTCTAACGAGAGTGTACACTGTGCTCCTATATTTTTGTCATTGGTAGTCGGGGAACACGTGTCCTGTAATAAAGAAGACTATTTGCTTCAAAACTTTAAGAAATAGCTGGTAAATTAGTTAATAAGACCTAATTTCTGCAACTCTAATTTCATAGAATAATTATGGAATGTGTGCAGTTTGTATGGGGTATATAAATTACGAGGAATAAAATAATATTCGAATTTAATAGTTAACGATAAAATATTAAATAATTAGTTAATGTAATGATATAAAATATTTTGTTGTATAAGATGTATTAATGAATATTAATTATTTAATTTAAAAATTAATATTGATAAATGTTGCAATTAATGTAATAAACTATTTTTAATGCAAATTAATATATTTGACAGTAAAACAGTTTTAAAATACTATTTGCCTGTATCTTCTGCATAAACTATTAGATAGCATGAAATATAAAATTTCGAAACTAATATACTAACAATTTTGAAAATCTGTGTTTAATCGTTTCTGAAAAAATCCATAAAAAACAGTGTTTTGGGGACGTTTTATCGTCGGCTATTAAAATATTCGACAAAAGGAATATATATACTTGTTTAAAAATTTACGCAAACCCTAATCAGAATTATCACAAGATCAAATAAATAGTACCACGTATACCTCTCAAAATATTTGCACATTTCCAAATAAAATTGATTTAGTGTATATCTGAATTAGTTTAATTAACATAATATAATTACTAGATAAATAATAACATCTAGAAAGAGAACGCCAACTGAATTTCATTCTGTACTACTTATTCCCAAGATCTCGAGTCTCTTATTCCCGAAATTCGAATTTACCTCAAAGGTTGTTATTTTCATACGACTGAAAACATTCGAAAGACCATGACCTACCAGATGAACACTGTAAAGGGTAAGGTCTCGCAGCGATGCTCGAAGCAGCGAGGAAAATATCTTTATCAGCGTATCGCCACCAGAGGGAACCGCTTTGAAGGCCTTCCCTTCGATCCCTGAAAATGGAGCTTAGAGAAGCTTGTATTGATACAATCTTATTACTTTTCGAACAGACTGTGCACCTATGTGTAGCCTGATATCGTGAAATAGTGCTATGAAAAGACACGTCGGATTTCTCATTCGAGACCCCCAATAAATAACTTCGAGACACGTACCTGGCTCGAAGAATTCGATAGCTAGGAATCAAACAGCGAAATATATCATTCACCAATGAAAAAGGTTAGTGCACCCATATTACGTTAGTGTGACACGTTCCTGCGAGTTGGTGATATCGGGTTGACGGTGAGAATGTGATTTTAAATTGGAAATTGGTTCTATACCCACATAAATGTTATACATATATCAGTAATATAATATTATGATATATATAATACACGATAATATTGTATGATATATAGTCATCAGAAGTTTTTTTTTTTCAAAAAGAGAAAAATTATAGAATTTTTCATCTTTGTTAGTAAAAATAAAAATAAGTAAATGGTAATTTTAATGTTTCAAAAAAGAAAGAAAATTGGAGATATCTATGAATTTATTTGCATAATGATTTTATGGGATCCAGATAAATGTTATACATATATTAGTAATATAATATTATGATACATATAATATACGATAATATTGTATGATATATAGTCATTAGACCTTGCTTTTTTCAAAAAGAGAAAAATTATAGAATTTTTCACCTTTGTTATTAAAAATAAAAATAAGTAAATGGTAATTTTAATGTTTCAAAAAAGAAAGAAAATTGGATATATTTATAAATTTGTCTGCATAATGATTTTATGGAATTTTCACCTTTATAATATTGTATTTAAACATAGTGTGTACAGAATAACAATAATTTTAATGTTTCGAAGAAGAAAGAAAATTGGAAATACCTATGACTTTATTTGCATAATGATATATAATTTAATTGATAAAAATTAATATTTGTATAATAACTTGAACGAAGTTCACAATACTAATTTTAATGGTACAACGAAGTAATGACTGGTCTTAGAATTTTTGTTTTTTAATTAATAAAAATATAAACCTATTTTTATTTAACACTAAACCTACCCTGGTCTAAGTCATCGTTTTCTAAACTTTTATTAAAAACTCAACATTCAACTTACCATCCTAATCATACATATTCGAGATTTTTTTAAAGTTTCTACATCTTTTTTATTTACCGGTCATTTTGACCGCGGTAGGTTTAGAGTTAAGACCAGTTATTTTAACTAATTTATCCTAATTCTAAAGTCAACATAAAAATTAATAATATTCCCACAATAGACATTAACGTTGCGGCGTATATATTAGATCGTCCCATAAATTCGTTCCGGTTTTTACTTTTACCATTTAAAATTATACGTCGAATAAACCTTTAAATATTAAGAAAAAATGTAGTCGCCCTTTTGTTCTACGATTTATTCCTATTTCGTTGACAAAGACGTTAATCATCGATATAGTTTATAAATTGTGACGAGGAATGTAAATATCACCGCGAACGAACTTATGGGACGACCTAATAGCATAAATACACGCAACGAATGCATAACATATAAAATAATATAAGCCAATAAGACGTATAAAAATTAACGATACAAAATTCCGTGTTCCCATATTATACAAATTATACATCCGAAACTCGGATCTGCTCTGCCCATATCCCAAACAATTAACCACCCCTGCCCATGCTGCAAACACACGAACCCCAAACGAATCTTCCCGAAATTCCGAAAATCGTTCCGTGCTCCCCAATACACTCAATTAACCCGCTGTTAATTCTCGAAACGCGTATCTCCTGCTCCATCACAGGCCAATCACCAACACACGATCGAACCCCTATATTCTCATCATCTCTGCCCGACCAATCTTCTCTCCGCGGCCACGCTCCAGCCACCCTCTCCTCGCTTCGTTTAAAAGTTTATTCAGCAATTCGGTTATAACAATTGCACCGCGCATTACCAGCAACCCAAATTGAATTTGCGCCAAGGGTTGAAGCTGCACAGCCACCAGCGTCGACCAATTAAATGGTCCGCGAGCACGGTCGTGGAACCGATGCTTTTCGTGGCTCGGGTTTCACGATGGTCAAGAAGAACGACGAGGAAGCTGGATAAAGGGCGAGACTCGAGGAGAATGAAATTTCTAAGCGGAAACAATGGTATTAAAAATTTCGACGATACTCCCGGGACTTTTATTCCTCTGTTCCATTTCTGCAGACTGTCTAACTTTGGTGTAAGAGCACATAGGCTGGTTCTAAACCGTGGTCGTGAAATCTGAGAGGGTGTCTGGGTTTCAAGGCGAGAGAAAATTGGGGTCGAAGGTCTTGGTATGTCCTAATAAATAAAAAGGTGTGTTCCTTGTCGCGTGAATGGAGTGTATACCTGGTGATTCTTGGCTTTTGCAAGGATTTGGGTGTAGAGAAGGTAGGGAACAAGTGGTTTCAGATAGTGAGATCATGTTTAGTTGGATACTTATGGTATAGAGGGTTAACGAGACCTTGGCGATGGAACGAGTTCAGCTCAGTTTAGACAAGATGGACAAGATGGACAAAATGGATCAGAAGAATCTGGTGGAATAGTTCCAAGTGTTCAGATGTCACAAGATTCTGTACTTTTCAAACTCTATTTTCTAGATGGTTTTGAAAAGTTGTATTTCTTTCATGAAGTATGAGATTAAAGATAGATCTAACACTTGGACTCATGAGGAATTTTGTACACAGACTCCTTGGTCCTGGAAAGATTATGGTATAGATGTTGGAATACTAAAGTTACGAAAATCTATATTGTCAGTAGCTGTTGAGATTAGTACAACTGACAATTGTTATTTCCAATTAATAATTAAATCAAGTCTCCAAATCACTGAAGGTTATAAATAATTATGATAATCAGGTTATTGATACTGCTTCATGATCAACCTATAGACTTTATAGAACCTATTATTAATAGTCATCAGAGTAATATAATAGACCCACTCTTGGACCTATGATAAATTTTTATGCAGACTGCTTTATCCTGGAAAAAATCTGGTTCAGATTTTGGACCACCAAGGACACGAGAATCTACATTGTTAGTAGCAGCTGAGATTAGTATAACTCATAATTATTATCTTTTATTAAAAATTAACGCAGGTTTCCAAATCAATCCTCTTCCAAGAAATTTCATCAGTGGTGGTTCTAAACAATTACGATAATCGTTTGATACTTAAATGGATACTTTTTTATAATCACACTATGGATCTTATAAACCTTGTTATTAATAGTCATCAGAGTAATATGCTCTTATAATCTAATCTTGTCACAGTTTAAGTATAGACCTAATTCTTGGACCTATGAGAAATTTTGCACACATACTCTTTTGTTCTAGGAAAATTCTGATGCAGACGTTGGACCACCTGAGGTTGGTAAAACCGACAATTGTAATTTCCAATTAATAATTAAACCAATTAATAAGTAATAAATAATAAATTAAATCCAAATCAATGCTCTCCCAAGAATTTGAATCTAAATTAACATCTGTTATTTCTCAAATTACCTATAGACCTATAGACATAAATGAACGATTGCAAATTGTGGATTGTTATTTGAAACTCGATGTATATAACTCGAGGAATTTTTCAATCGATCGTAGAAATCCCTAGAACTCCCTATATCACGTATCCTCAGATCCGATATCGTTCCCAGAATCCCCCTATAGACCCTAGGGCTTGCATACCGTTACTTTTACGCACGCATAAAAGTGCACTAGGCTGATAAAAAATTTCCACGATATTTTTCTCTTCCTCCTTCATAATGTCATTGTATCCAGCCGGTTGGTAATATCGTTTTCCCCCTGGAAACATAACGCGCGATTTTTTCTCGGGGCAAACGAGCAGCGCGTGCCCGTGCATCCTTCCTTACATGCTTAAACGCACCACTATTTTCACGGTAACATAGAAAGCGGATGCTACGTACAATATATAAGCTGTCCCGACTACGAATAAAAAATTTTAACGATCACTTGCACCTCCTGCATGCTGAAAGCCGTAATTTTTCTTATTTTACCTGATACCGCGTGACGCTAGTGTCTCCATCTTTGTTACAACCTAGGATCTTTGCACCGTTTTATTGTATAACGCCTCTCTATCGATGAATTATCGGCGATAACGAGTCCTCTTCACACTTTATAATCGATACTCTCGGTAGACTACTGAAATATTAATGATTCCAGTAGTCTAGGGAACCCTAGATTTCTCTAGGTCACGTGAAAATTTAATTCTACATCGTTAACTTAACACGTAACTGGGATAAATGGAAGAGTATGATTTTTATCGTGTAAATCTTACAGATTATTTTTAAATCTTTCATTTTTTACATAATCGGTTTAGTAGTTTGAAAATTATTGATATGTAAGTGATTGTTATAGTCTAGGGAACACTAGATCAACATAGTCTAGGGAACTGTTGTATAGGTTTTACAAATACGAATTTAACGATGGTTCAGTAATTTCGTGAACAATACTATACTTAAAGAAGTGTTGTTTATGGAAAAACTTTAAATTATGTTGTATAATTAATATAGATTAATTCTATATGTTATATATCATGCAAAGTCGACATATTTCATAAGTCGTTGAATTATCGTTGGTTCTCACATTCTTTTCTTATATTTTCATAATCTACAGAATTCTAGATCCTTTTATAGCTTAAGGAATCTTAAACACATACAGTTTAGGGAATATTAGATGTCCATTGAAATAAATTGAATAATTTCGTGTACACTATGAAGACTCAAAGAAATATTACTAGTCGAAGAACGTAGATTCCATAATACATTCGTTAAAACGACGAGCTGTTAATGAATCATAGTCTAGGGAATTATAAATCCCAGCCTAGGGAATTCCAGATTCTCGAAAATACAAATAATTTCGTACACATTACTCAAACTGAAAGAAGTAATACGTACAAGACAGCACCAATTTGGTTATACAAACGTTAAACTGTAGAACTGTTAATAATACAAGGTCTAGGGAATACTATATCCCCACAGTCTAGAGAACCCCACTTTACCACTAGTGCAAACTTAACTACGAACCTACATCTTTTTATACAAATCTGTGTTCACTCGCAAAGAAGCATTACACGTACAAGAACCCTAGTTTCGCGATACAAACAAACTATTAATCTTTTAGGCATGTCACAAAAACCGTTTATAACAATTTCTGTTACGACATTACGTGGGAATAATCCAATGAATAATCCAAATTAATGCAGTCTAGTCGAAACAAATGAGAAATAAAGCAAAAAAGCGTATAACACTGTCAAAAATTGTGCTATCCACGAAAATCATTATAGTAACGTCTCGTTCAGAGTGATATCCGCGAAAACTACTATAGTGGCGTGTCGCACCTAAGAGGTTAACATTCTAGGGAAATCGACACGATTTAGGGAACCCTAGATTCCTACGGGTACTTAGAACACAGCCAGGGCGTGACCACTAGCCGAGTCACGATCGGGGTAACTTTTTTCAAGCGAATGACACGTCGGAAAGGGGGGACAGATTTTTTTTTTCACAATCTCCCCCACTTCGTCAGACGGGTTGCACGAGAGCGTAATATCGCCTCGCGGTAACGCTCGCCGTGGTACGAGAAAAATACACTCGACGCGTAAAAGCAGCATGCGCGGTGTACGCGAAAGCCCGAAGAGATCTTGGCTTCATTTAACAGGCTGTTCCAACCAGCATAAAGCAAGAACCGACGGAAAAGCAGCGTGGTGGGGGATCGTGGGACGTGTAACAAAGAAAATAGATCGATTCGCGGTACGTTCTCGCGTCCGGGTTTGATGAATAAGGAACGTTAAGCCGAAGCGAGTGGTGCTTGTCGCGATAATATCCGTTACAATCGCCATTGTTACAGCCTGCGATAACTCCTTCGCGCGGACCATGAAGAGAGAAATTTTCGCTCTTACGTTGGATTCGGTTTTTCTTTAGTTTCGCTTTTTCCTTTTTCCCCATATCTGCTATCTTTTGTTCGTCTTTTCCTTTCTTCATCTATTTCCCATCTTTTTTCTCCGTTTATATTCTCTGTTTTTCGTTACTTTTTAACATTTTCCGTTTTTCTTTGGTCGCATACAATTTTTCTTTCTCTTTTCCCTATTCTTCGTTTTCGTTTAGTTTCTCTTCTTTCTTTCACCTAGTTTCTGTTTCTCAACGATTCTTTTTTCCTTTCCTATTCCCTGTCTTTGTTTGATTTTTCTCCTTTCTTTCCTCTAGTTTCTGTTTTCGTTCAATTTTTCCTTTTCCCTTTTCCTGTTTTCCTTTCTCGATAAAGGTGATTCCTTTTCTTAGTTCCTGTTCTCGATTGAACAGGGAATAAATGAGTCAGGAGGAATAATGTGTTTACTGTAACGTTTATGGCACCTTCAACTAGGTCGAAAGTACTTAAGTTTGTATGATTAAATGGAACCGAGGTAATAAATGTAAATCTTCGAATTGATAAATGTCTAGTCACGAGCAATTGCAGTTCATTGTGCAATTCTGTTAAGAGTGGCGGGGCTGTTCGTGGTAAATTCAAAACTGAAATTCTTGCTTGTCGCATCAAGAGAAATGGAACGTGAAATTCTATTATCTTTAGCACACTAAACGGCTTATTTCGTATTTCGAGTCACGTCCTGTATTTCATTATAGCGAACTTTTAATAGTTATACCAAAAACAATTTCTTGCCACGAACAGTACCGGCATGACACAAAAATTTAATTAAAAAATATCGAGGTTGCTTTGTAAACAAAAATAGAGGAAAATACATGAACGAAATACATTAAAATTTTTATATTTACGAAATTTATCGGAAATTTATATTTCCACTTTAATTTATAATAACTTAATCCCATATTTTATTGCGATAGAATAATATGATAATACTGGAATATAAATTACAAAATAATACTGTAATATATTTATATTTAAATATAAATCGTTGTAAATTTTGATAACAAGAATTTACGCGAATGAAGAATTTCTCTTGCAATTTTTAACGACTTTCTCCTTTAAACGCACATAATAATTGAAATTCTAATTATTAACATATAATTACTGCACGCGATATTAATCTAATCAGCAATCCACGTTCCACTCATTTAATCCTCTTATCGTTTCCAGATCTGCACCATCCAATCGGCTCTCTAGATTAATATTACGCTTTCATTCGGAATTTTTCTGAAATTTTTTAATTTCCTCGCCCGTCTTCAAATCTCTGTCTCTTCATCGTTAGTTATGCTTTCTAATTTTAATACTTAATTTTAACGCTAGTAATATTTTTAGTCGAGACAAGACACACCGTCATTTCGAGACATTGAAAGTTCTGCGTTGGAATAAATGAAAAAATATTCGTTCATTATTAAATAGAATAATTTTCACAATTATAAAATGTAAAATAAAGCAAATAATAAATTCTCCTTCTCAGATTTTTCCTGGAATAAAATCATTAAACGACTACAATTTTTAAAACTTGATTTTCAATAAATGTTATATCCACTTTATTTTTTAAATACACTATATCAAGAAGCATATTATACATGCAAAATTATTATAATTTTACACAATTTATACTTTCCAATGCCTTTTCCTTCAAAGAAGAAAGACACAATTACGAATAAATATAAATAATATAATAAAAAGTTAAAAAAAATGCATTATGAAAATTAGCTAACTATATAACATTGCATTATACTATATTATCTGAATATATGAAGGAGAAAAAGATACAAGTATAAGCAATTTTAGTATAGTATAAGTAATATACTAAGTATAAACTACGTATAAGTATAGCAATATTATACATGCAAAATTATTATAATTTTACACGCTTTATACTTTCCAATGCCTTTTCCTTCAAAGAAGAAAGACACAACTACGAATAAATATAAATAATTTGACAAAAAGTTAAAAAAAATACATTATGAAAATTAACTAACTTTATAACATTGCATTATACTATATTATCTGAAAGATACAAGTATAAGCAATTTTATATGAACAATAATAACAAAAAAAAAACCATAAATAGATGTTAAGTAGAAAAATATATTATTTCTATTCACTGCAGCTTTATCCAATTTTACCTTAGATTAATGAGTTTGTTAAGTTACATGGGAAAATACGTGCGTGTCTACATGAAACGAGCAAAGCTATAGATGTGAGAAAAAATCACGCTAGAGCCAGCTGTGAAGGGCCAACGCGTGAAAATTAACTTGGGAAACGCGGCTGTGCGATGCGTGAAACTAAGAGGGATTTTATTCTGACCCTTCAGACCTAAATTTCATTTGGAATCTTTCCTAATTTATTTTTTCCCACGTGCTAAATAATTAGTTTGCCTCTACCTCTTCGCACTGCATTCATCATTATATTATTCTTATTATATTTATAACGTAAAATATTTTATAAGTATTTTACGTTGCATGGCGCTTAATAATTTATACACACACGAACGCAATTTAAAAGCGTATCATTCTGGAAAAACTCGCGATGAAATATTTTTCATGAATTAAATACTACAAAAATTATTCCTCTATTAGCATTTAATATTTACCGAATGTTAATACTTCTTCTCGCATTTTAATTTTTGTCGAATTAATAATAAATGTACTTTTGAACGGATTCAGTATTATTTTGGTCAAATTTGAAGTCGCATAAAAATGTCACGTGAATATTTTAATTGTAGATAAAAGTTTAAATATTTCTGTGATATATAATTTTGCTAAATGCACGTGTATTATAACAAATTTTATACCAATTGTTCATTTAATAGAAATAACTTTCTTCCTACTCTTTTGTAAAAAATATTTTTTCTTAGCTTTAATACAGTTTCGATTTTTATCAATTGATTAAAAATTATGTTTTTAATTATATCTGCCAGTAGATAAATTTACGTTTCTAGCAAATTTAATATTATTTTCCACTAAATTCAAATATATATGTACAAAATGTTACACAGATATTTTGATATCTTTAATTTTTTTTCATTACATTTTACAATATTTTCTACTAACATTCGTTGCTTGTAAGTGAGACGACTAATATCAATTATATCATATTATTAATCAATAATTTATAATTCTAATTTTTCGAAATTTTCCTACGAACTTTACCCAAATTTAAACAATTCACGGAGATTTATAATTTATCCTTACCAACCAATAATTACCTATAAATAAATACAATAAATATCACATAAAATTTCTTTCTTTCAAAATCTCTTACATCAACCATCAATAAAATGAAACTGAATGCAAGATAAAGAATGTCCCAAAATTCTCGTAAGATCAAATTTTGATAGAAAACACAGATTTTTAATTAAAAATTCTAAACTGCACTCTTTTCTCTTCCGTGCAGCGTTATGTTTTTAACAACCCTAACTGTCAAATCTCACGCTATCTTTCTTTTTCTTCAAAAAATTAAAATCATGCGCGAATTTTCGAACACCCGTTGCAACTAGAAATCGAAATTCCGTAGAAATTTCGTATGCACCACTCTAATTCCCTAGACGAAGATTCAAATCATTAGAACGAAACAATTCCGACTCGAGAACCCATGGCTCAGAGCTTCCTGTATACTTGGAGAACAGAGTCTCAGGAGTCCCTGGGAGACAAAGGAAGTTAAGGGTTTCCAGATCTCAGTGCGAACAGCTTTATGGGTTTGCCATAAATCTCGAACACGGCCAGGCAGATCTGGTCACAGAGCTGTTACAGAAGACTGGCCTATTTCTCTGCAACTCTTGTCTAATTGTGATAGGTCAAGGAGGTTACCCGAGTCAGAAAGAGCTCAGAGATCAACGAATGAACTGCAACGAAAGTTCCTGTGAGCTTGTGGCCACCGCTTGAAACTGCCACAAATAAATAAATAAAAAAAAAGAAAAAAACACACAGCCACTCTTCACACGCTCACTCACTTCGTCTCCGACCTTTGACACATAATCTTTACACCATTTTGAATTCGCAACGTTTTTATTGTACATTTTATATTACGTTTTCATGTGTTTGTTGTTAAATAAATAAGCAGATTTACATATAATACAATTCACCTATTTCACATAATTATTTGAATATAGCCATAACAGCTATAAGCTGTTAAATTGTAACGCCATCTATGTATCATTTATGCAATTTCTGTCTTTATTCTTTTGTTCTATTCCTTTTTTCTAGTTCAGATCACGTTAGTATTTGTATGGTGTAGATGTAATTGATAAAAGGCTTTCATTAGTGTACGTTGAAGGCTTTGTTCTGTCATCAATTAATGAAAAACTCATTTTTATTAATTATTAACCCTTTGCACTCGACGATTTTTTTCGCCACAGAAGAGCAGAAATTTAGAAATTTTCTGCTATAAAACTGACGTTATTTTCTTTAAGTGGTTAATAAAGAATCATATAATAGTTAACACGTAAAATTAAGTGATTTCGATATCTGACATGTTGTTATATTACCTTAAATCTGATATATTAATTAATATGGGTCTTTAAAATTTTATAGTGACTGACAGTCGCCTCTCGAGTGCAAAGGGTTAATATTATTAACCCTTTCGCTACGGTGAACTTTTCCAAACAATGTGATTATGAATTTATGATATATAGTTTAAGTTCGGAGGTATATTATAGAAACAAAAGTTAAAATATTTTTTCATATGGTTTCTCAATCCTACTTGTCTTTTTGATATAGAAAACATATTTCCGATAAAGCACAAAAGAACAAATAGTCCTTTAATTTTCTTATAAAGATTTTTTATCCTTTTAATCCTTTGACTACTGTAGGCGCCTATATTCAAAGGGTTAATCTGAAATATATATTTTTCTGCGAATGATACGTGGTGTAATAAATAAGAAATAATAAATATATTATATTTACGATCTATTTCAAAGTTGTCGCTATTTTGTGGTATTTAGAGATTTTTCTCCCCGTAGTTTGGAACACAACAGTATCACAACAGTATCTTTACTAATCAGAGTGGTTTTTGATTTTTTCAGTTTTGAGAAACGATATATTAACAATAGCCATTACGATGTCAGTCATCCGAACTCGGTTTCTCAAAACGAGCTTATATCTACCATTATATAATTTCTACAACTTTCACTATTTCTTGTTGAAGAAAATCGCGAGTATTTTTGAAATACAAATGGACGAGAAGAGCCAAACTTCGTGACGAAAAATTTTACGGTTTCCCTGGAATTAATTCTTAAAATTGTCCTCTTTTCTCAGATTTCTACAAGAGTCTTTTAACCATTTCACGAATACGCTAAAAAAATATGTGTAACCGATATTGTGCAAACAATATTTATTTATTAAAAAGAATTATAATTATAAGAAGTATAGTATATAATATATATATAATAGAATTATTATAAGAAGTATAATTAAGAAGAAAATTCCAAAATTACATCGGCAAAATTATAAAATAATACACGATATACCCAACATTTGAGATAAACGTATAACGCAGATGTGGGTCGTGGTGGCGCTAGTGAATTAACTGCAAAACCTTTCTCATACAACAACTACTCTTAGAAAAGTCCTTGACAAATTAAAAAATGAATTCGAATGAACCACACAATTAAAAAAAAAGACTTTAATATTTAATTAAATTCTCAGAAAAAAGAAAATTCATTTGGTACATGTAGAAGATGAAAAAATTTTTTCAGAAACTATTTGGGCTTGGAAAGAGGACTGTGATGAGACAAGAAGTAGATTAGACGTAGAACCTAACCTCCAAGGCTTCCTGTTTTACGCCTCGACTCCCATCAGGAGTTGAGACCGGGCCATCCACGCAGACATCCAGCCGCGAAACCAAAGTTCCGTGGCTCTATGCAAATTCACGGGTAACTTTTAACATTTACACTGACTTTCCTCTTGGATATCCGTTGTCTGGCGGGAAATCGCGAGACGTGGACGGAGAAGCGAAGGAATACCCGTCTCACGTCCTACGAACGACCTTACAGGCTCGTTTAGTATAGTCTGCCCGTTCCTCTCAGCCTTGAACGTTTGTTTTCCGAACTGAATTCGACGGACGTGACGGGTCGACCAAACGTTACGTGTAGTTGCAACAACTCAGTTATTCGTGGAAAGAGGTATGACGGTGGAGATATGACCAGGAGTTACGGGGTCAGCTAATTTTGAATGACTTTTCTTCGACTGAGAGTGGAAAATATCGAAAATATTAAATTTCGATTTTATTATGTCTCAGTGATGTAATTTTGAGAATTTCGAAAGGTAAAGACGAAGAGAAGGTATTCAAATGTTCGTGTGTAACCAAATTTTGATTTTGAAAGAGTGCTACAGTATCGTAAAAACTTGAAAATTTCGAAGGTTGGGAATAGAGGGAGGGTAGTTATTATTTTTTTCTAATTTTCGATTTTGAACGATTGTTACTGATTTAATTTCAATTTTATCACGGCTTAGCGATGTAATTTTGAAAATTTTGAGAATTGAAGATGAAGAGAAGGTATTCCAATGTTTGATTTTCGACTTCGAGTGAATGAAATATTTTAAATTTTAGTTTTATTATGGCTTAGCGATGTAATTTTGAAAACTTTGAAAGTTAAAGACGAAGAGAAGGTATTCCAAAGTTTGGTCGAGTGACTTTCGCCTTTGAATGATGGAAAACTTCTAAATTTCGATTTTATTATAACTTAGCGATGTAATTTTGAAAATTGAAGACGAAGAGAAGGTATTCGAAAGTTTGAAACGTAGATTTTCGATTTTGAGTGAATAAAATTTTTTAATTTTGGTTTTATTATGGCCTAGCGATGTAATTTCGAAAATTTCGAAAATTGAAGACGAAGGGACTGTATTTGAAAGTTTGGAAGGTTAATTTTCGATTTTAAGTGAATGAAATTTTCTAAATTTCGAACTTTACCTCGAATTTAAACAAAATTTTCTTGAACGCATAAAAATTTCCCATCGAAATTCGTCGCGTATATTTATTGGTTGTCACGATACTCGTAGAACCAATAACGCGAGAAGAAGAATTACAACGGGGATGAAGGCTATATCCCGGAGCAGAATTTAATTCTACCTTCTTGCGATTACAAAAAAGTACGGAGTTGGAACAGCTTAAAAAGTGAATTAATACCTTAATAATTGCGGGAAGTTCCAGCGCGTAAGGATTTCGAACTTAAATTTCCCTGACCACTCTGACGCGCTGTACTTTAATCCAATTACTCGCCTGCGAACTTATTTAACCATTTTATAACTTTCCTGTCAATATTATTACTATAGTAACAGAAGAGGATTATTTAACACGTAACGAAAGCGGTAGACGCGAAAAAGGTTCTTTGCAATGGAAAATACAGTATGGCAACTCGGTTAGGTGATGTACACTTTGAAAAGATTTAGAAGTTAAGATAAACATCTATTATTACTAATATTATTTTAAAAACAATTATTTTAAAAAATTTTTCATTTATAGTAAAATTATAATTTTAATTACTTTACTTATTTGAAATCAGGATAAACATCCAATTTGGATAAACATCTATTATTACTAATATTATTTTAAGAACAATCATTTTAGAAAATTTTTCATTTATAGTAAAGTTATAATTTTAATTACTTTACTTATTTGAAATCAGGATAAACATCCAATTTGGATAAACATCTATTATTACTAATATTATTTTAAGAACAATCATTTTAGAAAATTTTTCATTTATAGTAAAGTTATAATTTTAATTACTTTACTTATTTGAAATTAGGATAAACATCCAATTAGGATAAACATTCATTATTACTAATATTATTTTAAGAACAATTATTTTAGAAAATTTTTCATTTATAGTAAAATTATAATTTTAATTACTTTACTTATTTGTAATTACTTGTAATCACTTCTTATGATTACTGCATAGTACGAATTTTTAATTTATTTTGAAATTAGTGGCAATGAGATTAATTAAATAATAAAATTTAATATCCAAATATCTAAAGAATAAATAATCCTAAAATTTTAAACAAAAAAAAAAACAGTATCTATTCCAGGATTATTTCTTACGATTATTAACATTTGACATTTGTAATTAGTACGATTACCGTAAGTGAAATAATTAACAATAATTACTTTTGAAAATTGTTCATTCACACTAAAATTATACTTTTAATTATTCGTAATTACTTTGAATCGCTTGTTACGATTACTAATACGCATTTTTAATTTTGAAATTATCAACAGGAACATTAATCAAACAATAAAATTTAATATCCAAATACCTAAACTTTCCCAGAACTTTTTTATTTTATATACAATATTAGCATACACGTGTCAAATTCAAAAATGTGATTATTTTTTAAAATAAAATAAATAAAAATAGGAGAATAACACGCGAATAAGTGTTTCTACCGTTAAACAATAGATACTACAGAATATTTTCCAAACGGAGGAAAAAGTAGCAACAATTCCTCGGCTAGCGAACGTCATCAATCGGAACCCTCAAGGCAGAATAACTATCAAAACCGTCCGCGGCAGCAACACAGGAATCAATCAGAGACCTCGATGGAAAAAATTCCCGCATCAGCGTTGTCAGATGCAACCGAAAATGGAGGGAACTAAAACGAGAACGAGGGCGAAAAAACACGACAGCAAAAGAGGCTGGGAACGCAGGTGTTCTGAACCCTGGTAAGCGGGAACGCGGAAGATGAGGATGGAAACAAGTATTAATTAGGCGCGAACTGGCTATGGCTGATTACACGTTCGAACGATGCTTCAAACGAACCGTGATTTCGTGCATCAGAGAAAAATCGCTTGTGAAACATTTCGCTCGGAATCGAAGGAGGGCTGAATAGCGGAGAAGGGAACTGGAACGCGTGATTGGAATAAAGGATGAACCTATAGAAAAAAGAGGGAAAAAAGGAGACGAGAAAGAGAGAGAGAGGAGTGAAAGGGAGCAACGGTGGCTTTGTTCTTTCTTTCATTCAAGGAACGAACCCGACGCGTCGTGAAATATCGTTACATTCCGTGTTGCGTTTGGAATTCCATCGCGAGCCAAGCGGCTGACAGTGTCACGGAACCGTGACAAAGAATCGCTGATGAAATAATCCTAGCGAAGATTTGAACCTCGGCTGGTGGACGAGCTTGAACAAGCGGCAACCGTTTGCTTTTCTCCTTTGGATAACACGCGAACCGAGTTTGCCTGAGCCTTGAAGTTGCAGGAACAACAGTGTCAGGGAACTATACGAGTTACACGGTGGACAGAGTAATTGTTTGGAATAGTTGTTCTGATCTAAACCTGTCACGAGACTCGTAGAATCCCTGTTTGCGTGTATCTTGAGACTAGAGAAGGATCCGTGAGTAGGAACTAGGTAGATCAGATGTACAGGAGTCTATTAAGACTCCATGTGATCCACTGGTCTGATCTTAGAATATTTGAAACTGAATTAACACTTAGCACGGACTGAAATTCGTTATTTCAAATCAAAAACGTCCGAAAACTATTTATGTGATCAATTACATCTTACGGTAACAACTTCGTTCAACGATTTCACATATTGCTTATAGAAAATTTGAAATTACAAGTTTATAATAATTACTTTTTAATGATTATTCAAAAGGTATAGGTAATAGAGTCAGAAAATTAAGGACAGTAAAGATAACGGATAAATAACGTAACTCAAATATGGAACAAAAAAACAGTAATATATTTTAATATTGTTTCAGCGAATGATATCTCTCGAAACATGTAAGCTTATGCAATGGCACATTACAAGATTATATAATAAAATAATTTTATGACTGGTAGAGGCGCCTTCAGAAATCCCGAAAATAAAGAGTTGTTATAATGGACAATAAAAGACTTCGAAAATTAGTGCATGTTATTATAATTATGTTGTACTAAAGAAATAGGAAGTTCTATAGAGAAAAAATCGTTTCTCAGGTTAAAATGGTAGATGAATCAGATCCGTCAGATATTTAGAATGGTACATTGATCTTCTCTTGATTCTTGGTGTTTAGATACTCTTTAGAGCTAGATGAAACGAGAATCAGAAGCTTTAGAAGTGAGTAGATTCTGTGGCGACCATCGTTTTCATCTTTGATGTTACATGGATTTCAACTCTAAGGAGTTTAGAGAACTTTCTCGATAAACCCTTCGATTTCTATATATTAGATTGGCAAGAAAGTAATTTTCGCTTGCACCAGTAGTTCGTTTCATTATTCTTTTTTTTATTCTAACAATGTTAGAATTATTTTTATTTAAGATTTAGTAGCAAAATCTTTAGGTTACTATTAAGTTTCTAACTGAATCTAATATTTTTTTTCTTTTAAGGAAATACAGATAACCTTCTTATAACACTATAGATAGGTTCCTAGAAAATATCGCGTTGTGTGGAACCGTGTTGTTGAGCCTATAGAAAAAAACGGATTGCGTTCAGAAAACTTATTAACCCTTTGCGTATTATACTTATGCATAAGTGTCATGCTGGTCGGAATTAATTTTCTTTGACCGAACAGTAGCGTATACGATGCAGGATTATGAAGGAAGAACGATATCTATTAATCTCTTGGCCACTGTGGGCGCCTATAAGCGCTTAGAAATTTTGCGTTTGTGATGTTGAGAGCGCCTATAGACACCCAGTTTTTTATTAACAGAGTTCTTTCCTAACGACTAAAGAATTTTAATAAAAAAAGAGTTATGACAGTGTGTTATAACATTTGTCATTTGTATTGTCCTTTGTGCATAAGGGAAGGATAAAAAACTGTATAAAAAGGCTTTAACTTTGTTTTTTATAAATAAGAATATCTGACTTTTTATTAGAATAAATAAGATCATAGTCACATTACTCGGAAAAAATCACCGTAGCGAAAGGGTTAATTCTCCTTTAAACTTTAGAGACCATCTTTGTTTAAACCAGATTTCGTTATCTCCAATTGATAGAAGTGTAGTGTTGGCTCGTGAAAAGGTTTTTCACGAGTTTATGTTCCTCAATTGAAAGCGTAAACTGGTATAAAAGTTAATATAATAGAAGATTAGTATGTATTCTCTGCTGTGGTGTCTCAGAGCAGACATACGACCGGACTGGTAAAAAAGTTTTGGTGACTAACAGCAGACATACGACCGCAAAGGGTTAAAAACAAATTTTCTTTTTAATTCTACATAAAAAACTTAATTTTTATTAAAAACATAAATATATGTACAACACGAAACAAGAAAAGACAAAAATACTATTTTAATTCAACGCAACTTTAATTTAACAAATTTCTTCGTATCTTTTCAAAAATTTCTGGGACTCAAACGGTTAAGACGGCAAGTTTCTACAGTGTTGTTGAAAAACTACAGTGTTGTATAAAGGTTTTTCCAATTTTCTTATCGTGTTAGAGCGAAACCGTGTTACAGGAGAGTTCTCGCAATTTATGAATCGTGTTATAGCGAAACCGTGTTTCAGGATACCGTGTTGTAGGAGGGCTATGTGTACGTGATTTCCTTTATCTCTCAATTAGACAAATACCCGTAGAAATATGAATACAAAAAGCATCCGTAAAGCTAGTATAATGTTAATTAAAAATAATGTAAATCTCATCGAACTGAGTCGTTCTACTTATTGGACCCCTTTTTAGGACCTCTGTTCATGCATGCGTAAGCTTGTCGAGGAATCTTTCTAGGTTTTACATCCAAGGAGTAAGATTACATCACTCCAGTGACAGCCTGATAGAGGATACGCGGATAAACGAATTTTTATATCAAATTCCTCGACTGGAAACTCGCGGAGGATAGGTTGGAGGGACGGAAACCGCGAAAAGGAAATGTGACAGGGAAAAACAGCTAACGAGGTAAGGTTCTTATAGGCCAAGGACCCAATAGGACTTGGTCTATGAGAAAAGTGATAACGGGGAGTGTTAAAAGGGTCCCAGGGTCGTGCTACCGTGACAGGGTTATCGTGTTAGAGAGAGGAGATGGTGTTACGCGAAATTTGGTTAGCAGGCAGAAAGTTAAACGACATGTCAGCCATGTTTCATCGTTAATGTAAACACTCGCTGTTAATGGACGGTGGATCGAAATTTGTCGGGAAATATTTATGGTCGGACATTTCGCCACAGTGATTTTATTTTAAACGGTTTAATATTTGCACGGTGGTTCCGACATGGGGACAAATATTTTCGATTCTTCTTCAACGACTTACAATTTTTTTCGTTTTCAATTTATCGATGGTTGTAGGTGTTAGGCCGCGGGACCAATTGACAATTCGTTTTTCGTTGCATTCAACTGTACGAGGTGCCTGTATGAATGTGTATACACTCGTTTCATGCTGGAATAATTAAATTTCTTGATTTTTGTGATTTTATACAAAAAAGATTTTTTTTTATATAAATATTTCGTTCCTACACATTTATATTTAACATAGATCAAAATTCTTCCATATAATAACAATTTTAACAATTAGTATATATACTAATATTTAATATAATAGTATAGTATTTAACATATATGGTATATTTAATATAATAGTATATTATTTAATATATATGGTATAATATTGTATATTTAATGTACTAATATATGGAATGATTAAATACCCTAAGTTTTGTGATTTAACATAAAGAAGATTTTTAATTATTCCTATATTTATGTTCAACATAGATCACTATAATAAATATCTCCTATCAAAATTCTTCCATATACTACCATTCTTAAAAATTAGTACATATATATTCATTTCAGACTGGAATAATTAAATATCTACATTTTTGTGATTTGACACGAAGAAGGTTTTTAATTATTTCTTTTATATAGTGGAATCATAACAATATTTAATTTCTTCATATTTATGTTCAACATAGATCACTGTAATAAATATCTCCTACTAAAATTCTTACGTATACTACCATTCATCATAATTATTACATATATATTTATTTCAAACTGGAATAATTAAATATCTACATTTCTGTGATTTAACACAAAAGTTTTTAATTATTTCTTTTATATAGTGGAATGATAACAATATTTAATTTGTTCATATTTATGTTCAACATAAATCACTGTAATAAATATCTCCTACTAAAATTCTTACGTATACTACCTACCATTCATCATAATTATTACATATATATTTATTTCAAACTGGAATAATTAAATATCTACATTTTTGTGATTTAACACAAAGAAAGTTTTCAATTATATTATATTATATTATAGTGGAATGATAACAAATTTTAATTTCTTCATATTTATGTTCAACATAGCTCACTGTAATAAATATCTCCTACTAAAATTCTTACATATACTACCATTCATAAAAATTGGTACATATATATATTCATTTTAGATTGGAATAATTAAATATCTACATTTTTGTAATTTAACACAAAGATTTTCAATTTTATCCTTTTATAATATAATAATAATAATAATATTTCATTCCAATAATACTTCATACTTATGTTTAACATAGATTACTATAATAAAAATCACCTACCAAAATTCTTCCATACACAACGACAGAAATCCTAAAAACTATAATATCTCGAGATACCCAAGAATCCACTTACAGATCTTCAAACTGCGACACACTGTATCACTCGTACCAAAAGCGAAGAAAGCACAAAATCCGAAAGAAAATCACCTAATCAACGAACAGTTCCCAGGAGTATGAAGAGCAAGATCCAAAATCAAGGTGTTGCTATAAATCTGAAACGCCAAACAGTTCATTAAACGAGCCGGAATAATTCATCCCCGAGCGCAGCCTGCGCCGAGGGAGGAGCACACAGCAAAGGGGCAAAAGGAGCGAAGAAACCACGAAACACGCGAGGTAGAGCAACTGCTTCGGCGAACACAGCGATAAAGAGGAAACCCTGGAAAGAGAAGCAAAACGTTGGAAAAAGCGAGGACCAGGAGGAAGCAACGAGGAGCTGCTCGCATGAACTAGGGTCAGAGGGAAACGCGTGACAAGGACGGGACTGCTGAAAGTTGCGAGGGTGTTTCGGTTCCTCCAGAAGGCGGGAAGCACTCGCA
>NW_027469882.1:0-55822 GCF_051020765.1 Lasioglossum baleicum | reverse complement strand
CTAGGCGTGCAAAAACACGTGCGAGAGGATGCATCCGCAGGGTAGTCGAGCAAAAACACGTGCGAGAGGATGCATCCCGCAGGCTAGTCGAGCAAAATCACGTGCGAGAGGATGCATCCCGCAGACTAGTCGAGTAAAAACACGTGCGAAGTTTTGTGGGATGCGCATGCGCAGGTATTGTGGGATGCGCATGCGCAGGTTTTTTGGGATGCGCATGCGCAGGTTTTTTGGGATGCGCATGGCTAGTCGAGTAAAAACACGTGAGAGAGGATGCATCCCACAGGCTAGTCGAGCAAAAACACGTGCGAGAGGATGCATCCCGCAGGCTAGTCGAGCAAAAACACGTGCGAGAGGATGCATCCCGCAGGCTAGTCGAGCAAAATCACGTGCGAGAGGATGCATCCCGCAGACTAGTCGAGTAAAAACACGTGCGAGAGGATGCTTGCCGCAGGCTAGTCGAGTAAAAACACGTGCGAGAGGATGCTTCCCGCAGGCTAGTCGAGTAAAAACACGTGCGAGAGGATGCATCCCGCAGGGTAGTCGAGTAAAAACACGTGCGAGAGGATGCATCCCGCAGGCTAGTTGAGCAAAAACACGTGCGAGAGGATGCATCCCGCAGGCTAGTCGAGCAAAAACACGTGCGAGAGGATGCATCCCGCAGGCTAGTCGAGTAAAAACACGTGCGAGAGGATGCATCCCGCAGGCTAGTCGAGCAAAAACACGTGCGAGAGGATGCATCCCGCAGGCTAGTCGAGTAAAAACACGTGCGAGAGGATGAATCCTGCAGGCTAGTCGAGCAAAAACACGTGCGAGAGGATGCATCCCGCAGGCTAGTCGAGCAAAAACACGTGCGAGAGGATGCATCCCGCAGACTAGTCGAGTAAAAACACGTGCGAAGTTTTGTGGGATGCGCATGGCTAGGCGTGCAAAAACACGTGCGAGAGGATGCATCCCGCAGGCTAGTCGAGCAAAAACACGTGCGAGAGGATGCATCCCGCAGACTAGTCGAGTAAAAACACGTGCGAGAGGATGCTTCCCGCAGGCTAGTCGAGTAAAAACACGTGCGAGAGGATGCTTCCCGCAGGCTAGTCGAGTAAAAACACGTGCGAGAGGATGCATCCCGCAGGCTAGTCGAGTAAAAACACGTGCAAGAGGATGCTTCCCGCAGGCTAGTCGAGCAAAAACACGTGCGAGAGGATGCATCCCGCAGGCTAGTCGAGTAAAAACACGTGCGAGAGGATGCATCCTGCAGGCTAGTCGAGTAAAAACACGTGCGAGAGGATGCATCCCGCAGGCTAGTCGAGTAAAAACACGTGCGAGAGGATGCATCCCGCAGGCTAGTCGAGTAAAAACACGTGCAAGAGGATGCTTCCCGCAGGCTAGTCGAGTAAAAACACGTGCGAGAGGATGCATCCCGCTGGCTAGTCGAGTAAAAACACGTGCGAGAGGATGCATCCCGCAGGCTAGTCGAGTAAAAACACGTGCAAGAGGATGCTTCCCGCAGGCTAGTCGAGTAAAAACACGTGCGAGAGGATGCATCCCGCAGGCTAGTCGAGTAAAAACACGTGCGAGAGGATGCGTCCCGCAGGCTAGTCGAGCAAAAACACGTGCGAGAGGATGCATCCCGCAGGCTAGTCGAGCAAAAACACGTGCGAGAGGATGCATCCCGCAGGCTAGTCGAGCAAAAACACGTGCGAGAGGATGTATCCCGCAGGCTAGTCGAGTAAAAACACGTGCGGGAGGATGCATCCCGCAGGCTAGTCGAGTAAAAACACGTGCGAGAGGATGCATACCGCAGGCTAGTCGAGCAAAAACACGTGCGAGAGGATGCATCCCGCAGGCTAGTCGAGTAAAAACACGTGCGAGAGGATGAATCCCGCAGGCTAGTCGAGTAAAAACACGTGCGAGAGGATGCATCCCGCAGGCTAGTCGAGCAAAAACACGTGCGAGAGGATGCATCCCGCAGGCTGGTCGAGCAAAAACACGTGCGAGAGGATGCATCCCGCAGGCTAGTCGAGTAAAAACACGTGCGAGAGGATGCATCCTGCAGGCTAGTCGAGTAAAAACACGTGCGAGAGGATGCATCCCGCAGGCTAGTCGAGTAAAAACACGTGCGAGAGGATGCATCCCGCAGGCTAGTCGAGTAAAAACACGTGCGAGAGGATGAATCCTGCAGGCTAGTCGAGCAAAAACACGTGCGAGAGGATGCATCCCGCAGGCTAGTCGAGTAAAAACACGTGCGAGAGGATGCATCCCGCAGGCTAGTCGAGTAAAAACACGTGCGAAGTTTTGTGGGATGCGCATGCGCAGGTTTTGTGGGATGCGCATGCGCAGGTTTTTTGGGATGCGCATGCGCAGGTTTTTTGGGATGCGCATGGCTAGTCGAGTAAAAACACGTGCGAGAGGATGCATCCCGCAGGCTAGTCGAGCAAAAACACGTGCGAGAGGATGCATCCCGCGGGCTAGTCGAGCAAAAACACGTGCGAGAGGATGCATCCCGCAGGCTAGTCAAGTAAAAACACGTGCGAGAGGATGCATCCCGCAGGCTAGTCGAGCACAAACACGTGCGAGAGGATGCATCCCGCAGGCTAGTCCACCAAATACACGTGCGAGAGGATGCATCCCGCAGGCTAGTCGAGCAAAAACACGTGCGAGAGGATGCATCCCGCAGGCTAGTCGAGCAAAAACACGTGCGAGAGGATGCATCCCGCAGACTAGTCGAGTAAAAACACGTGCGAGAGGATGCTTCCCGCAGGCTAGTCGAGTAAAAACACGTGCGAGAGGATGCATCCCGCAGGCTAGACGAGTAAAAACACGTGCGAGGTTTTGTGGCATGCGCATGGCTAGGCGTGCAAAAACACGTGCGAGAGGATGCATCCCGCAGGCTAGTCGAGCAAAAACACGTGCGAGAGGATGCATCCCGCAGGCTAGTCGAGCAAAATCACGTGCGAGAGGATGCATCCCGCAGACTAGTCGAGTAAAAACACGTGCGAGAGGATGCTTCCCGCAGGCTAGTCGAGTAAAAACACGTGCGAGAGGATGCTTCCCGCAGGCTAGTCGAGTAAAAACACGTGCGAGAGGATGCATCCCGCAGGCTAGTCGAGTAAAAACACGTGCAAGAGGATGCTTCCCGCAGGCTAGTCGAGTAAAAACACGTGCGAGAGGATGCATCCCGCAGGCTAGTCGAGTAAAAACACGTGCGAGAGGATGCATCCCGCAGGCTAGTCGAGTAAAAACACGTGCGAGAGGATGCATCCCGCAGGCTAGTCGAGTAAAAACACGTGCGAGGTTTTGTGGGATGCGCATGCGCAGGTTTTTTGGGATGCGCATGCGCAGGTTTTTTGGGATGCGCATGGCTAGTCGAGCAAAAACACGTGCGAGAGGATGCATCCCGCAGGGTAGTCGAGTAAAAACACGTGCGTGAGGATGCATCCCGCAGGCTAGTCGAGCAAAAACACGTGCGAGAGGATGCATCCCGCAGGCTAGTCGAGCAAAAACACGTGCGAGAGGATGCATCCCGCAGGCTAGTCGAGCAAAAACACGTGCGAGAGGATGCATCCCGCAGGCTAGTCGAGTAAAAACACGTGCGGGAGGATGCATCCCGCAGGCTAGTCGAGTAAAAACACGTGCGAGAGGATGCATCCCGCAGGCTAGTCGAGCAAAAACACGTGCGAGAGGATGCATCCCGCAGGCTAGTCGAGTAAAAACACGTGCGAGAGGATGAATCCTGCAGGCTAGTCGAGCAAAAACACGTGCGAGAGGATGCATCCCGCAGGCTAGTCGAGTAAAAACACGTGCGAGAGGATGAATCCCGCAGGCTAGTCGAGTAAAAACACGTGCGAGAGGATGCATCCCGCAGGCTAGTCGAGTAAATACACGTGCGAGGTTTTGTGGGATGCGCATGGCTAGGCGTGCAAAAACACGTGCGAGAGGATGCATCCCGCAGGGTAGTCGAGCAAAAACACGTGCGAGAGGATGCATCCCGCAGGCTAGTCGAGCAAAATCACGTGCGAGAGGATGCATCCCGCAGACTAGTCGAGTAAAAACACGTGCGAAGTTTTGTGGGATGCGCATGCGCAGGTTTTGTGGGATGCGCATGCGCAGGTTTTTTGGGATGCGCATGCGCAGGTTTTTTGGGATGCGCATGGCTAGTCGAGTAAAAACACGTGAGAGAGGATGCATCCCACAGGCTAGTCGAGCAAAAACACGTGCGAGAGGATGCATCCCGCAGGCTAGTCGAGCAAAAACACGTGCGAGAGGATGCATCCCGCAGGCTAGTCGAGCAAAATCACGTGCGAGAGGATGCATCCCGCAGACTAGTCGAGTAAAAACACGTGCGAGAGGATGCTTGCCGCAGGCTAGTCGAGTAAAAACACGTGCGAGAGGATGCTTCCCGCAGGCTAGTCGAGTAAAAACACGTGCGAGAGGATGCATCCCGCAGGCTAGTCGAGTAAAAACACGTGCAAGAGGATGCTTCCCGCAGGCTAGTCGAGTAAAAACACGTGCGAGAGGATGCATCCCGCAGGCTAGTCGAGTAAAAACACGTGCGAGAGGATGCATCCCGCAGGCTAGTCGAGTAAAAACACGTGCGAGAGGATGCATCCCGCAGGCTAGTCGAGTAAAAACACGTGCGAGGTTTTGTGGGATGCGCATGCGCAGGTTTTTTGGGATGCGCATGCGCAGGTTTTTTGGGATGCGCATGGCTAGTCGAGCAAAAACACGTGCGAGAGGATGCATCCCGCAGGGTAGTCGAGTAAAAACACGTGCGAGAGGATGCATCCCGCAGGCTAGTTGAGCAAAAACACGTGCGAGAGGATGCATCCCGCAGGCTAGTCGAGCAAAAACACGTGCGAGAGGATGCATCCCGCAGGCTAGTCGAGTAAAAACACGTGCGAGAGGATGCATCCCGCAGGCTAGTCGAGCAAAAACACGTGCGAGAGGATGCATCCCGCAGGCTAGTCGAGTAAAAACACGTGCGAGAGGATGAATCCTGCAGGCTAGTCGAGCAAAAACACGTGCGAGAGGATGCATCCCGCAGGCTAGTCGAGCAAAAACACGTGCTAGAGGATGCATCCCGCAGGCTAGTCGAGTAAAAACACGTGCGAGAGGATGCATCCCGCAGACTAGTCGAGTAAAAACACGTGCGAAGTTTTGTTTGATGCGCATTCGCAGGTTTTGTGGGATGCGCATGCGCAGGTTTTTTGGGATGCGCATGCGCAGGTTTTTTGGGATGCGTATGGCTAGTCGAGTAAAAACACGTGCGAGAGGATGCATCCCGCAGGCTAGTCGAGCAAAAACACGTGCGAGAGGATGCATCCCGCGGGCTAGTCGAGCAAAAACACGTGCGAGAGGATGCATCCCGCAGGCTAGTCAAGTAAAAACACGTGCGAGAGGATGCATCCCGCAGGCTAGTCGAGCACAAACACGTGCGAGAGGATGCATCCCGCAGGCTAGTCGAGCAAATACACGTGCGAGAGGATGCATCCCGCAGGCTAGTCGAGCAAAAACACGTGCGAGAGGATGCATCCCGCAGGCTAGTCGAGCAAAAACACGTGCGAGAGGATGCATCCCGCAGACTAGTCGAGTAAAAACACGTGCGAGAGGATGCTTCCCGCAGGCTAGTCGAGTAAAAACACGTGCGAGAGGATGCATCCCGCAGGCTAGTCGAGTAAAAACACGTGCGAGAGGATGCATCCCGCAGGCTAGTCGAATAAAAACACGTGCGAGGTTTTGTGGGATGCGCATGCGCAGGTTTTTTGGGATGCGCATGGCTAGTCGAGCAAAAACACGTGCGAGAGGATGCATCCCGCAGGCTGGTCGAGCAAAAACACGTGCGGGAGGATGCATCCCGCAGGCTAGTCGAGCAAAAACACGTGCGAGAGGATGCATCCCGCAGGCTAGTCGAGCAAAAACACGTGCGAGAGGATGCATCCCGCAGGCTAGTCGAGTAAAAACACGTGCGAGAGGATGCATCCTGCAGGCTACTCGAGTAAAAACACGTGCGAGAGGATGCATCCCGCAGGCTAGTCGAGTAAAAACACGTGCGAAGTTTTGTGAGATGCGCATGCGCAGGTTTTGTGGGATGCGCATGCGCAGGTTTTTTGGGATGCGCATGCACAGGTTTTTTGGGATGCGCATGGCTAGTCGAGTAAAAACACGTGCGAGAGGATGCATCCCACAGGCTAGTCGAGCAAAAACACGTGCGAGAGGATGCATCCCGCAGGCTAGTCGAGCAAAAACACGTGCGAGAGGATGCATCCCGCAGGCTAGTCAAGTAAAAACACGTGCGAGAGGATGCATCCCGCAGGCTAGTCGAGCACAAACACGTGCGAGAGGATGCATCCCGCAGGCTAGTCGAGCAAAAACACGTGCGAGAGGATGCATCCCGCAGGCTAGTCGAGCAAAAACACGTGCGAGAGGATGCATCCCGCAGGCTAGTCGAGCAAAAACACGTGCGAGAGGATGCATCCCGCAGGCTAGTCGAGCAAAAACACGTGCGAGAGGATGCATCCCGCAGGCTAGTCGAGCAAAAACACGTGCGAGAGGATGCATCCCGCAGGCTAGTCGAGCAAAAACACGTGCGAGAGGATGCATCCCGCAGGCTAGTCGAGTAAAAACACGTGCGAGAGGATGCATCCCGCAGGCTAGTCGAGTAAAAACACGTGCAAGAGGATGCTTCCCGCAGGCTAGTCGAGTAAAAACACGTGCGAGAGGATGCATCCCGCAGGCTAGTCGAGTAAAAACACGTGCGAGAGGATGCGTCCCGCAGGCTAGTCGAGCAAAAACACGTGCGAGAGGATGCATCCCGCAGGCTAGTCGAGCAAAAACACGTGCGAGAGGATGCATCCCGCATGCTAGTCGAGCAAAAACACGTGCGAGAGGGTGCATCCCGCAGGCTAGTCGAGCAAAAACACGTGCGAGAGGATGCATCCCGCAGGCTAGTCGAGTAAAAACACGTGCGAGAGGATGCATCCCGCAGGCTACTCGAGTAAAAACACGTGCGAGAGGATGCATCCCGCAGGCTACTCGAGTAAAAACACGTGCGAGAGGATGCATCCCGCAGGCTAGTCGAGTAAAAACACGTGCGAGGTTTTGTGGGATGCGCATGCGCAGGTTTTTTGGGATGCGCATGGCTAGTCGAGCAAAAACACGTGCGAGAGGATGCATCCCGCAGGCTAGTCGAGCAAAAACACGTGCGAGAGGATGCATCCCGCAGGCTAGTCGAGCAAAAACACGTGCGAGAGGATGCATCCCGCAGGCTAGTCGAGCAAAAACACGTGCGAGAGGATGCATCCCGCAGGCTAGTCGAGCAAAAACACGTGCGAGAGGATGCATCCCGCAGGCTAGTCGAGCAAAAACACGTGCGAGAGGATGCATCCCGCAGACTAGTCGAGTAAAAACACGTGCGAGAGGATGCTTCCCGCAGGCTAGTCGAGTAAAAACACGTGCGAGAGGATGCTTCCCGGAGGCTAGTCGAGTAAAAACACGTGCGAGAGGATGCATCCCGCAGGCTAGTCGAGTAAAAACACGTGCAAGAGGATGCTTCCCGCAGGCTAGTCGAGTAAAAACACGTGCGAGAGGATGCATCCCGCAGGCTAGTCGAGTAAAAACACGTGCGAGAGGATGCGTCCCGCAGGCTAGTCGAGCAAAAACACGTGCGAGAGGATGCATCCCGCAGGCTAGTCGAGCAAAAACACGTGCGAGAGGATGCATCCCGCAGGCTAGTCGAGCAAAAACACGTGCGAGAGGATGCATCCCGCAGGCTAGTCGAGTAAAAACACGTGCGGGAGGATGCATCCCGCAGGCTAGTCGAGTAAAAACACGTGCGAGGGGGTGCATCCCGCAGGCTAGTCGAGCAAAAACACGTGCGAGAGGATGCATCCCGCAGGCTAGTCGAGTAAAAACACGTGCGAGAGGATGAATCCTGCAGGCTAGTGGAGCTAAAACACGTGCGAGAGGATGCATCCCGCAGGCTAGTCGAGTAAAAACACGTGCGAGAGGATGCATCCCGCAGGCTAGTCGAGTAAAAACACGTGCGAAGTTTTGTGAGATGCGCATGCGCAGGTTTTGTGGGATGCGCATGCGCAGGTTTTTTGGGATGCGCATGCACAGGTTTTTTGGGATGCGCATGGCTAGTCGAGTAAAAACACGTGCGAGAGGATGCATCCCACAGGCTAGTCGAGCAAAAACACGTGCGAGAGGATGCATCCCGCAGGCTAGTCGAGCAAAAACACGTGCGAGAGGATGCATCCCGCAGGCTAGTCAAGTAAAAACACGTGCGAGAGGATGCATCCCGCAGGCTAGTCGAGCACAAACACGTGCGAGAGGATGCATCCCGCAGGCTAGTCGAGCAAAAACACGTGCGAGAGGATGCATCCCGCAGGCTAGTCGAGCAAAAACACGTGCGAGAGGATGCATCCCGCAGGCTAGTCGAGCAAAAACACGTGCGAGAGGATGCATCCCGCAGGCTAGTCGAGCAAAAACACGTGCGAGAGGATGCATCCCGCAGGCTAGTCGAGCAAAAACACGTGCGAGAGGATGCATCCCGCAGGCTAGTCGAGCAAAAACACGTGCGAGAGGATGCATCCCGCAGACTAGTCGAGTAAAAACACGTGCGAGAGGATGCATCCCGCAGGCTAGTCGAGCAAAAACACGTGCGAGAGGATGCATCCCGCAGGCTAGTCGAGCAAAATCACGTGCGAGAGGATGCATCCCGCAGACTAGTCGAGTAAAAACACGTGCGAAGTTTTGTGGGATGCGCATGCGCAGGTTTTTTGGGATGCGCATGGCTAGTCGAGTAAAAACACGTGAGAGAGGATGCATCCCACAGGCTAGTCGAGCAAAAACACGTGCGAGAGGATGCATCCCGCAGGCTAGTCGAGCAAAAACACGTGCGAGAGGATGCATCCCGCAGGCTAGTCGAGCAAAATCACGTGCGAGAGGATGCATCCCGCAGACTAGTCGAGTAAAAACACGTGCGAGAGGATGCTTCCCGCAGGCTAGTCGAGTAAAAACACGTGCGAGAGGATGCTTCCCGCAGGCTAGTCGAGTAAAAACACGTGCGAGAGGATGCATCCCGCAGGCTAGTCGAGTAAAAACACGTGCAAGAGGATGCTTCCCGCAGGCTAGTCGAGTAAAAACACGTGCGAGAGGATGCATCCCGCAGGCTAGTCGAGTAAAAACACGTGCGAGAGGATGCATCCCGCAGGCTAGTCGAGTAAAAACACGTGCGAGAGGATGCATCCCGCAGGCTAGTCGAGTAAAAACACGTGCGAGGTTTTGTGGGATGCGCATGCGCAGGTTTTTTGGGATGCGCATGCGCAGGTTTTTTGGGATGCGCATGGCTAGTCGAGCAAAAACACGTGCGAGAGGATGCATCCCGCAGGGTAGTCGAGTAAAAACACGTGCGAGAGGATGCATCCCGCAGGCTAGTCGAGCAAAAACACGTGCGAGAGGATGCATCCCGCAGGCTAGTCGAGCAAAAACACGTGCGAGAGGATGCATCCCGCAGGCTAGTCGAGCAAAAACACGTGCGAGAGGATGCATCCCGCAGGCTAGTCGAGTAAAAACACGTGCGGGAGGATGCATCCCGCAGGCTAGTCGAGTAAAAACACGTGCGAGAGGATGCATCCCGCAGGCTAGTCGAGCAAAAACACGTGCGAGAGGATGCATCCCGCAGGCTAGTCGAGTAAAAACACGTGCGAGAGGATGAATCCTGCAGGCTAGTCGAGCAAAAACACGTGCGAGAGGATGCATCCCGCAGGCTAGTCGAGCAAAAACACGTGCGAGAGGATGCATCCCGCAGGCTAGTCGAGCAAAAACACGTGCGAGAGGATGCTTCCCGCAGGCTAGTCGAGTAAAAACACGTGCGAGAGGATGCATCCCGCAGGCTAGTCGAGTAAAAACACGTGCAAGAGGATGCTTCCCGCAGGCTAGTCGAGTAAAAACACGTGCGAGAGGATGCATCCCGCAGGCTAGTCGAGTAAAAACACGTGCGAGAGGATGCGTCCCGCAGGCTAGTCGAGCAAAAACACGTGCGAGAGGATGCATCCCGCAGGCTAGTCGAGCAAAAACACGTGCGAGAGGATGCATCCCGCATGCTAGTCGAGCAAAAACACGTGCGAGAGGGTGCATCCCGCAGGCTAGTCGAGCAAAAACACGTGCGAGAGGATGCATCCCGCAGGCTAGTCGAGTAAAAACACGTGCGAGAGGATGCATCCCGCAGGCTACTCGAGTAAAAACACGTGCGAGAGGATGCATCCCGCAGGCTACTCGAGTAAAAACACGTGCGAGAGGATGCATCCCGCAGGCTAGTCGAGTAAAAACACGTGCGAGGTTTTGTGGGATGCGCATGCGCAGGTTTTTTGGGATGCGCATGGCTAGTCGAGCAAAAACACGTGCGAGAGGATGCATCCCGCAGGCTAGTCGAGTAAAAACACGTGCGAGAGGATGCATCCCGCAGGCTAGTCGAGTAAAAACACGTGCGAGAGGATGCATCCCGCAGGCTAGTCAAGTAAAAACACGTGCGAGAGGATGCATCCCGCAGGCTAGTCGAGCACAAACACGTGCGAGAGGATGCATCCCGCAGGCTAGTCGAGCAAATACACGTGCGAGAGGATGCATCCCGCAGGCTAGTCGAGCAAAAACACGTGCGAGAGGATGCATCCCGCAGGCTAGTCGAGCAAAAACACGTGCGAGAGGATGCATCCCGCAGACTAGTCGAGTAAAAACACGTGCGAGAGGATGCTTCCCGCAGGCTAGTCGAGTAAAAACACGTGCGAGAGGATGCATCCCGCAGGCTAGTCGAGTAAAAACACGTGCGAGAGGATGCATCCCGCAGGCTAGTCGAATAAAAACACGTGCGAGGTTTTGTGGGATGCGCATGCGCAGGTTTTTTGGGATGCGCATGGCTAGTCGAGCAAAAACACGTGCGAGAGGATGCATCCCGCAGGCTGGTCGAGCAAAAACACGTGCGGGAGGATGCATCCCGCAGGCTAGTCGAGCAAAAACACGTGCGAGAGGATGCATCCCGCAGGCTAGTCGAGCAAAAACACGTGCGAGAGGATGCATCCCGCAGGCTAGTCGAGTAAAAACACGTGCGAGAGGATGCATCCTGCAGGCTACTCGAGTAAAAACACGTGCGAGAGGATGCATCCCGCAGGCTAGTCGAGTAAATACACGTGCGAGGTTTTGTGGGATGCGCATGGCTAGGCGTGCAAAAACACGTGCGAGAGGATGCATCCCGCAGGCTAGTCGAGCAAAAACACGTGCGAGAGGATGCATCCCGCAGGCTAGTCGAGCAAAATCACGTGCGAGAGGATGCATCCCGCAGACTAGTCGAGTAAAAACACGTGCGAAGTTTTGTGGGATGCGCATGCGCAGGTTTTGTGGGATGCGCATGCGCAGGATTTTTGGGATGCGCATGGCTAGTCGAGTAAAAACACGTGAGAGAGGATGCATCCCACAGGCTAGTCGAGCAAAAACACGTGCGAGAGGATGCATCCCGCAGGCTAGTCGAGCAAAAACACGTGCGAGAGGATGCATCCCGCAGGCTAGTCAAGTAAAAACACGTGCGAGAGGATGCATCCCGCAGGCTAGTCGAGCACAAACACGTGCGAGAGGATGCATCCCGCAGGCTAGTCGAGCAAATACACGTGCGAGAGGATGCATCCCGCAGGCTAGTCGAGCAAAAACACGTGCGAGAGGATGCATCCCGCAGGCTAGTCGAGCAAAAACACGTGCGAGAGGATGCATCCCGCAGGCTAGTCGAGCAAAAACACGTGCGAGAGGATGCATCCCGCAGGCTAGTCGAGTAAAAACACGTGCGAGAGGATGCATCCCGCAGGCTACTCGAGTAAAAACACGTGCGAGAGGATGCATCCCGCAGGCTAGTCGAGTAAAAACACGTGCGAGGTTTTGTGGGATGCGCATGCGCAGGTTTTTTGGGATGCGCATGGCTAGTCGAGCAAAAACACGTGCGAGAGGATGCATCCCGCAGGCTAGTCGAGTAAAAACACGTGCGAGAGGATGCATCCCGCAGGCTACTCGAGTAAAAACACGTGCGAGAGGATGCATCCCGCAGGCTAGTCGAGTAAAAACACGTGCGAGGTTTTGTGGGATGCGCATGCGCAGGTTTTTTGGGATGCGCATGGCTAGTCGAGCAAAAACACGTGCGAGAGGATGCATCCCGCAGGCTAGTCGAGCAAAAACACGTGCGAGAGGATGCATCCCGCAGGCTAGTCGAGCAAAAACACGTGCGAGAGGATGCATCCCGCAGGCTAGTCGAGCAAAAACACGTGCGAGAGGATGCATCCCGCAGACTAGTCGAGTAAAAAAACGTGCGAGAGGATGCTTCCCGCAGGCTAGTTGAGTAAAAACACGTGCGAGAGGATGCTTCCCGGAGGCTAGTCGAGTAAAAACACGTGCGAGAGGACGCATCCCGCAGGCTAGTCGAGTAAAAACACGTGCAAGAGGATGCTTCCCGCAGGCTAGTCGAGTAAAAACACGTGCGAGAGGATGCATCCCGCAGGCTAGTCGAGTAAAAACACGTGCGAGAGGATGCGTCCCGCAGGCTAGTCGAGCAAAAACACGTGCGAGGGGATGCATCCCGCAGGCTAGTCGAGCAAAAACACGTGCGAGAGGATGCATCCCGCAGGCTAGTCGAGTAAAAACACGTGCGAGAGGATGCATCCCGCAGGCTAGTCGAGTAAAAACACGTGCGAGAGGATGAATCCCGCAGGCTAGTCGAGTAAAAACACGTGCGAGAGGATGCATCCCGCAGGCTAGTCGAGCAAAAACACGTGCGAGAGGATGCATCCCGCAGGCTAGTCGAGTAAAAACACGTGCGAGAGGATGCATCCCGCAGGCTAGTCGAGTAAAAACACGTGCGAAGTTTTGTGAGATGCGCATGCGCAGGTTTTTTGGGATGCGCATGCGCAGGTTTTTTGGGATGCGCATGGCTAGTCGAGTAAAAACACGTGCGAGAGGATGCATCCCACAGGCTAGTCGAGCAAAAACACGTGCGAGAGGATGCATCCCGCAGGCTAGTCGAGCAAAAACACGTGCGAGAGGATGCATCCCGCAGGCTAGTCAAGTAAAAACACGTGCGAGAGGATGCATCCCGCAGGCTAGTCGAGCACAAACACGTGCGAGAGGATGCATCCCGCAGGCTAGTCGAGCAAAAACACGTGCGAGAGGATGCATCCCGCAGGCTAGTCGAGCAAAAACACGTGCGAGAGGATGCATCCCGCAGGCTAGTCGAGTAAAAACACGTGCGGGAGGATGCATCCCGCAGGCTAGTCGAGTAAAAACACGTGCGAGGTTTTGTGGGATGCGCATGCGCAGGTTTTTTGGGATGCGCATGCGCAGGTTTTTTGGGATGCGCATGCGCAGGTTTTTTGGGATGCGCATGGCTAGTCGAGCAAAAACACGTGCGAGAGGATGCATCCCGCAGGCTAGTCGAGCAAAAACACGTGCGAGAGGATGCATCCTGCAGGCTACTCGAGTAAAAACACGTGCGAGAGGATGCATCCCGCAGGCTAGTCGAGTAAAAACACGTGCGAGGTTTTGTGGGATGCGCATGGCTAGGCGTGCAAAAACACGTGCCAGAGGATGCATCCCGCAGGCTAGTCGAGCAAAAACACGTGCGAGAGGATGCATCCCGCAGGCTAGTCGAGCAAAATCACGTGCGAGAGGATGCATCCCGCAGACTAGTCGAGTAAAAACACGTGCGAAGTTTTGTGGGATGCGCATGCGCAGGTTTTGTGGGATGCGCATGCGCAGGTTTTTTGGGATGCGCATGGCTAGTCGAGTAAAAACACGTGCGAGAGGATGCATCCCACAGGCTAGTCGAGCAAAAACACGTGCGAGAGGATGCATCCCGCAGGCTAGTCGAGCAAAAACACGTGCGAGAGGATGCATCCCGCAGGCTAGTCAAGTAAAAACACGTGCGAGAGGATGCATCCCGCAGGCTAGTCGAGCACAAACACGTCCGAGAGGATGCATCCCGCAGGCTAGTCGAGCAAATACACGTGCGAGAGGATGCATCCCGCAGGCTAGTCGAGCAAAAACACGTGCGAGAGGATGCATCCCGCAGGCTAGTCGAGCAAAAACACGTGCGAGAGGATGCATCCCGCAGACTAGTCGAGTAAAAACACGTGCGAGAGGATGCTTCCCGCAGGCTAGTCGAGTAAAAACACGTGCGAGAGGATGCATCCCGCAGGCTAGTCGAGTAAAAACACGTGCGAGGTTTTGTGGGATGCGCATGGCTAGGCGTGCAAAAACACGTGCGAGAGGATGCATCCGGCAGGCTAGTCGAGCAAAAACACGTGCGAGAGGATGCATCCCGCAGGCTAGTCGAGCAAAATCACGTGCGAGAGGATGCATCCCGCAGACTAGTCGAGTAAAAACACGTGCGAGAGGATGCTTCCCGCAGGCTAGTCGAGTAAAAACACGTGCGAAGTTTTGTGGGATGCGCATGCGCAGGTTTTGTGGGATGCGCATGCGCAGGTTTTGTGGGATGCGCATGCGCAGGTTTTTTGGGATGCGCATGCGCAGGTTTTTTGGGATGCGCATGCGCAGGTTTTTTGGGATGCGCATGGCTAGTCGAGTAAAAACACGTGCGAGAGGATGCATCCCGCAGGCTAGTCGAGCAAAAACACGTGCGAGAGGATGCATCCCGCAGGCTAGTCGAGCAAAAACACGTGCGAGAGGATGCATCCCGCAGGCAAGTCAAGTAAAAACACGTGCGAGAGGATGCATCCCGCAGGCTAGTCGAGCACAAACACGTGCGAGAGGATGCATCCCGCAGGCTAGTCGAGCAAATAGACGTGCGAGAGGATGCTTCCCGCAGGCTAGTCGAGTAAAAACACGTGCGAGAGGATGCATCCCGCAGGCTAGTCGTGTAAAAACACGTGCGAGAGGATGCATCCCGCAGGCTAGTCGAATAAAAACACGTGCGAGGTTTTGTGGGATGCGCATGCGCAGGTTTTTTGGGATGCGCATGGCTAGTCGAGCAAAAACACGTGCGAGAGGATGCATCCCGCAGGCTGGTCGAGCAAAAACACGTGCGGGAGGATGCATCCCGCAGGCTAGTCGAGCAAAAACACGTGCGAGAGGATGCATCCCGCAGGCTAGTCGAGCAAAAACACGTGCGAGAGGATGCATCCCGCAGGCTAGTCGAGTAAAAACACGTGCGAGAGGATGCATCCTGCAGGCTACTCGAGTAAAAACACGTGCGAGAGGATGCATCCCGCAGGCTAGTCGAGTAAATACACGTGCGAGGTTCTGTGGGATGCGCATGGCTAGGCGTGCAAAAACACGTGCGAGAGGATGCATCCCGCAGGCTAGTCGAGCAAAAACACGTGCGAGAGGATGCATCCCGCAGGCTAGTCGAGCAAAATCACGTGCGAGAGGATGCATCCCGCAGACTAGTCGAGTAAAAACACGTGCGAGAGGATGCATCCCGCAGGCTAGTCGAGCACAAACACGTGCGAGAGGATGCATCCCGCAGGCTAGTCGAGCAAATACACGTACGAGAGGATGCATCCCGCAGGCTAGTCGAGCAAAAACACGTGCGAGAGGATGCATCCCGCAGGCTAGTCGAGCAAAAACACGTGCGAGAGGATGCATCCCGCAGGCTAGTCGAGCAAAAACACGTGCGAGAGGATGCATCCCGCAGGCCAGTCGAGTAAAAACACGTGCGAGAGGATGCATCCCGCAGGCTACTCGAGTAAAAACACGTGCGAGAGGATGCATCCCGCAGGCTAGTCGAGTAAAAAACACGTGCGAGGTTTTGTGGGATGCGCATGCGCAGGTTTTTTGGGATGCGCATGGCTAGTCGAGCAAAAACACGTGCGAGAGGATGCATCCCGCAGGCTAGTCGAGTAAAAACACGTGCGAGAGGATGCATCCCGCAGGCTACTCGAGTAAAAACACGTGCGAGAGGATGCATCCCGCAGGCTAGTCGAGTAAAAACACGTGCGAGGTTTTGTGGGATGCGCATGCGCAGGTTTTTTGGGATACGCATGGCTAGTCGAGCAAAAACACGTGCGAGAGGATGCATCCCGCAGGCTAGTCGAGCAAAAACACGTGCGAGAGGATGCATCCCGCAGGCTAGTCGAGCAAAAACACGTGCGAGAGGATGCATCCCGCAGGCTAGTCGAGCAAAAACACGTGCGAGAGGATGCATCCCGCAGACTAGTCGAGTAAAAAAACGTGCGAGAGGATGCTTCCCGCAGGCTAGTTGAGTAAAAACACGTGCGAGAGGATGCTTCCCGGAGGCTAGTCGAGTAAAAACACGTGCGAGAGGATGCATCCCGCAGGCTAGTCGAGTAAAAACACGTGCAAGAGGATGCTTCCCGCAGGCTAGTCGAGTAAAAACACGTGCGAGAGGATGCATCCCGCAGGCTAGTCGAGTAAAAACACGTGCGAGAGGATGCGTCCCGCAGGCTAGTCGAGCAAAAACACGTGCGAGAGGATGCATCCCGCAGGCTAGTCGAGCAAAAACACGTGCGAGAGGATGCATCCCGCAGGCTAGTCGAGCAAAAACACGTGCGAGAGGATGCATCCCGCAGGCTAGTCGAGTAAAAACACGTGCGGGAGGATGCATCCCGCAGGCTAGTCGAGTAAAAACACGTGCGAGGGGATGCATCCCGCAGGCTAGTCGAGCAAAAACACGTGCGAGAGGATGCATCCCGCAGGCTAGTCGAGTAAAAACACGTGCGAGAGGATGAATCCTGCAGGCTAGTGGAGCTAAAACACGTGCGAGAGGATGCATCCCGCAGGCTAGTCGAGTAAAAACACGTGCGAGAGGATGAATCCCGCAGGCTAGTCGAGTAAAAACACGTGCGAGAGGATGCATCCCGCAGGCTAGTCGAGCAAAAACACGTGCGAGAGGATGCATCCCGCAGGCTAGTCGAGTAAAAACACGTGCGAGAGGATGCATCCCGCAGGCTAGTCGAGTAAAAACACGTGCGAAGTTTTGTGAGATGCGCATGCGCAGGTTTTTTGGGATGCGCATGCGCAGGTTTTTTGGGATGCGCATGGCTAGTCGAGTAAAAACACGTGCGAGAGGATGCATCCCGCAGGCTAGTCGAGCAAAAACACGTGCGAGAGGATGCATCCCGCAGGCTAGTCAAGTAAAAACACGTGCGAGAGGATGCATCCCGCAGGCTAGTCGAGCACAAACACGTGCGAGAGGATGCATCCCGCAGGCTAGTCGAGCAAAAACACGTGCGAGAGGATGCATCCCGCAGGCTAGTCGAGCAAAAACACGTGCGAGAGGATGCATCCCGCAGGCTAGTCGAGTAAAAACACGTGCGGGAGGATGCATCCCGCAGGCTAGTCGAGTAAAAACACGTGCGAGGTTTTGTGGGATGCGCATGCGCAGGTTTTTTGGGATGCGCATGCGCAGGTTTTTTGGGATGCGCATGCGCAGGTTTTTTGGGATGCGCATGGCTAGTCGAGCAAAAACACGTGCGAGAGGATGCATCCCGCAGGCTAGTCAAGTAAAAACACGTGCGAGAGGATGCATCCCGCAGGCTAGTCGAGCACAAACACGTCCGAGAGGATGCATCCCGCAGGCTAGTCGAGCAAATACACGTGCGAGAGGATGCATCCCGCAGGCTAGTCGAGCAAAAACACGTGCGAGCGGATGCATCCCGCAGGCTAGTCGAGCAAAAACACGTGCGAGAGGATGCATCCCGCAGACTAGTCGAGTAAAAACACGTGCGAGAGGATGCTTCCCGCAGGCTAGTCGAGTAAAAACACGTGCGAGAGGATGCATCCCGCAGGCTAGTCGAGTAAAAACACGTGCGAGGTTTTGTGGGATGCGCATGGCTAGGCGTGCAAAAACACGTGCGAGAGGATGCATCCGGCAGGCTAGTCGAGCAAAAACACGTGCGAGAGGATGCATCCCGCAGGCTAGTCGAGCAAAATCACGTGCGAGAGGATGCATCCCGCAGACTAGTCGAGTAAAAACACGTGCGAGAGGACGCTTCCCGCAGGCTAGTCGAGTAAAAACACGTGCGAAGTTTTGTGGGATGCGCATGCGCAGGTTTTGTGGGATGCGCATGCGCAGGTTTCGTGGGATGCGCATGCGCAGGTTTTTTGGGATGCGCATGCGCAGGTTTTTTGGGATGCGCATGCGCAGGTTTTTTGGGATGCGCATGGCTAGTCGAGTAAAAACACGTGCGAGAGGATGCATCCCGCAGGCTAGTCGAGCAAAAACACGTGCGAGAGGATGCATCCCGCAGGCTAGTCGAGCAAAAACACGTGCGAGAGGATGCATCCCGCAGGCAAGTCAAGTAAAAACACGTGCGAGAGGATGCATCCCGCAGGCTAGTCGAGCACAAACACGTGCGAGAGGATGCATCCCGCAGGCTAGTCGAGCAAATACACGTGCGAGAGGATGCATCCCGCAGGCTAGTCGAGCAAAAACACGTGCGAGAGGATGCATCCCGCAGGCTAGTCGAGCAAAAACACGTGCGAGAGGATGCATCCCGCAGGCTAGTCGAGCAAAAACACGTGCGAGAGTATGCATCCCGCAGGCTAGTCGAGTAAAAACACGTGCGAGAGGATGCATCCCGCAGGCTACTCGAGTAAAAACACGTGCGAGAGGATGCATCCCGCAGGCTAGTCGAGTAAAAACACGTGCGAGGTTTTGTGGGATGCGCATGCGCAGGTTTTTTGGGATGCGCATGGCTAGTCGAGCAAAAACACGTGCGAGAGGATGCATCCCGCAGGCTAGTCGAGCAAAAACACGTGCGAGAGGATGCATCCCGCAGGCTAGTCGAGCAAAAACACGTGCGAGAGGATGCATCCCGCAGGCTAGTCGAGCAAAAACACGTGCGAGAGGATGCATCCCGCAGACTAGTCGAGTAAAAACACGTGCGAGAGGATGCTTCCCGCAGGCTAGTCGAGTAAAAACACGTGCGAGAGGATGCATCCCGCAGGCTAGTCGAGTAAAAACACGTGCGAGGTTTTGTGGGATGCGCATGGCTAGGCGTGCAAAAACACGTGCGAGAGGATGCATCCGGCAGGCTAGTCGAGCAAAAACACGTGCGAGAGGATGCATCCCGCAGGCTAGTCGAGCAAAATCACGTGCGAGAGGATGCATCCCGCAGACTAGTCGAGTAAAAACACGTGCGAGAGGACGCTTCCCGCAGGCTAGTCGAGTAAAAACACGTGCGAAGTTTTGTGGGATGCGCATGCGCAGGTTTTGTGGGATGCGCATGCGCAGGTTTCGTGGGATGCGCATGCGCAGGTTTTTTGGGATGCGCATGCGCAGGTTTTTTGGGATGCGCATGCGCAGGTTTTTTGGGATGCGCATGGCTAGTCGAGTAAAAACACGTGCGAGAGGATGCATCCCGCAGGCTAGTCGAGCAAAAACACGTGCGAGAGGATGCATCCCGCAGGCTAGTCGAGCAAAAACACGTGCGAGAGGATGCATCCCGCAGGCAAGTCAAGTAAAAACACGTGCGAGAGGATGCATCCCGCAGGCTAGTCGAGCACAAACACGTGCGAGAGGATGCATCCCGCAGGCTAGTCGAGCAAAAACACGTGCGAGAGGATGCATCCCGCAGGCTAGTCGAGCAAAAACACGTGCGAGAGGATGCATCCCGCAGGCTAGTCGAGCAAAAACACGTGCGAGAGGATGCATCCCGCAGACTAGTCGAGTAAAAACACGTGCGAGAGGATGCTTCCCGCAGGCTAGTCGAGTAAAAACACGTGCGAGAGGATGCATCCCGCAGGCTAGTCGAGTAAAAACACGTGCGAGGTTTTGTGGGATGCGCATGGCTAGGCGTGCAAAAACACGTGCGAGAGGATGCATCCGGCAGGCTAGTCGAGCAAAAACACGTGCGAGAGGATGCATCCCGCAGGCTAGTCGAGCAAAATCACGTGCGAGAGGATGCATCCCGCAGACTAGTCGAGTAAAAACACGTGCGAGAGGACGCTTCCCGCAGGCTAGTCGAGTAAAAACACGTGCGAAGTTTTGTGGGATGCGCATGCGCAGGTTTTGTGGGATGCGCATGCGCAGGTTTCGTGGGATGCGCATGCGCAGGTTTTTTGGGATGCGCATGCGCAGGTTTTTTGGGATGCGCATGCGCAGGTTTTTTGGGATGCGCATGGCTAGTCGAGTAAAAACACGTGCGAGAGGATGCATCCCGCAGGCTAGTCGAGCAAAAACACGTGCGAGAGGATGCATCCCGCAGGCTAGTCGAGCAAAAACACGTGCGAGAGGATGCATCCCGCAGGCAAGTCAAGTAAAAACACGTGCGAGAGGATGCATCCCGCAGGCTAGTCGAGCACAAACACGTGCGAGAGGATGCATCCCGCAGGCTAGTCGAGCAAATACACGTGCGAGAGGATGCATCCCGCAGGCTAGTCGAGCAAAAACACGTGCGAGAGGATGCATCCCGCAGGCTAGTCGAGCAAAAACACGTGCGAGAGGATGCATCCCGCAGGCTAGTCGAGCAAAAACACGTGCGAGAGTATGCATCCCGCAGGCTAGTCGAGTAAAAACACGTGCGAGAGGATGCATCCCGCAGGCTACTCGAGTAAAAACACGTGCGAGAGGATGCATCCCGCAGGCTAGTCGAGTAAAAACACGTGCGAGGTTTTGTGGGATGCGCATGCGCAGGTTTTTTGGGATGCGCATGGCTAGTCGAGCAAAAACACGTGCGAGAGGATGCATCCCGCAGGCTAGTCGAGCAAAAACACGTGCGAGAGGATGCATCCCGCAGGCTAGTCGAGCAAAAACACGTGCGAGAGGATGCATCCCGCAGGCTAGTCGAGCAAAAACACGTGCGAGAGGATGCATCCCGCAGACTAGTCGAGTAAAAACACGTGCGAGAGGATGCTTCCCGCAGGCTAGTCGAGTAAAAACACGTGCGAGAGGATGCTTCCCGGAGGCTAGTCGAGTAAAAACACGTGCGAGAGGATGCATCCCGCAGGCTAGTCGAGTAAAAACACGTGCAAGAGGATGCTTCCCGCAGGCTAGTCGAGTAAAAACACGTGCGAGAGGATGCATCCCGCAGGCTAGTCGAGTAAAAACACGTGCGAGAGGATGCGTCCCGCAGGCTAGTCGAGCAAAAACACGTGCGAGAGGATGCATCCCGCAGGCTAGTCGAGCAAAAACACGTGCGAGAGGATGCATCCCGCAGGCTAGTCGAGCAAAAACACGTGCGAGAGGATGCATCCCGCAGGCTAGTCGAGCAAAAACACGTGCGAGAGGATGCATCCCGCAGGCTAGTCGAGTAAAAACACGTGCGAGAGGATGCATCCCGCAGGCTACTCGAGTAAAAACACGTGCGAGAGGATGCATCCCGCAGGCTAGTCGAGTAAAAACACGTGCGAGGTTTTGTGGGATGCGCATGCGCAGGTTTTTTGGGATGCGCATGGCTAGTCGAGCAAAAACACGTGCGAGAGGATGCATCCCGCAGGCTACTCGAGTAAAAACACGTGCGAGAGGATGCATCCCGCAGGCTACTCGAGTAAAAACACGTGCGAGAGGATGCATCCCGCAGGCTAGTCGAGTAAAAACACGTGCGAGGTTTTGTGGGATGCGCATGCGCAGGTTTTTTGGGATGCGCATGGCTAGTCGAGCAAAAACACGTGCGAGAGGATGCATCCCGCAGGCTAGTCGAGCAAAAACACGTGCGAGAGGATGCATCCCGCAGGCTAGTCGAGCAAAAACACGTGCGAGAGGATGCATCCCGCAGGCTAGTCGAGCAAAAACACGTGCGAGAGGATGCATCCCGCAGGCTAGTCGAGCAAAAACACGTGCGAGAGGATGCATCCCGCAGGCTAGTCGAGCAAAAACACGTGCGAGAGGATGCATCCCGCAGACTAGTCGAGTAAAAACACGTGCGAGAGGATGCTTCCCGCAGGCTAGTCGAGTAAAAACACGTGCGAGAGGATGCTTCCCGGAGGCTAGTCGAGTAAAAACACGTGCGAGAGGATGCATCCCGCAGACTAGTCGAGTAAAAACACGTGCGAGAGGATGCTTCCCGCAGGCTAGTCGAGTAAAAACACGTGCGAGAGGATGCTTCCCGGAGGCTAGTCGAGTAAAAACACGTGCGAGAGGATGCATCCCGCAGGCTAGTCGAGTAAAAACACGTGCAAGAGGATGCTTCCCGCAGGCTAGTCGAGTAAAAACACGTGCGAGAGGATGCATCCCGCAGGCTAGTCGAGTAAAAACACGTGCGAGAGGATGCGTCCCGCAGGCTAGTCGAGCAAAAACACGTGCGAGAGGATGCATCCCGCAGGCTAGTCGAGCAAAAACACGTGCGAGAGGATGCATCCCGCAGGCTAGTCGAGCAAAAACACGTGCGAGAGGATGCATCCGCAGGCTAGTCGAGCAAAAACACGTGCGAGAGGATGCATCCCGCAGGCTAGTCGAGTAAAAACACGTGCGAGAGGATGCATCCCGCAGGCTACTCGAGTAAAAACACGTGCGAGAGGATGCATCCCGCAGGCTAGTCGAGTAAAAACACGTGCGAGGTTTTGTGGGATGCGCATGCGCAGGTTTTTTGGGATGCGCATGGCTAGTCGAGCAAAAACACGTGCGAGAGGATGCATCCCGCAGGCTAGTCGAGCAAAAACACGTGCGAGAGGATGCATCCCGCAGGCTAGTCGAGCAAAAACACGTGCGAGAGGATGCATCCCGCAGGCTAGTCGAGCAAAAACACGTGCGAGAGGATGCTTCCCGCAGGCTAGTCGAGTAAAAACACGTGCGAGAGGATGCTTCCCGGAGGCTAGTCGAGTAAAAACACGTGCGAGAGGATGCATCCGCAGGCTAGTCGAGTAAAAACACGTGCAAGAGGATGCTTCCCGCAGGCTAGTCGAGTAAAAACACGTGCGAGAGGATGCATCCCGCAGGCTAGTCGAGTAAAAACACGTGCGAGAGGATGCGTCCCGCAGGCTAGTCGAGCAAAAACACGTGCGAGAGGATGCATCCCGCAGGCTAGTCGAGCAAAAACACGTGCGAGAGGATGCATCCCGCATGCTAGTCGAGCAAAAACACGTGCGAGAGGGTGCATCCCGCAGGCTAGTCGAGCAAAAACACGTGCGAGAGGATGCATCCCGCAGGCTAGTCGAGTAAAAACACGTGCGAGAGGATGCATCCCGCAGGCTACTCGAGTAAAAACACGTGCGAGAGGATGCATCCCGCAGGCTACTCGAGTAAAAACACGTGCGAGAGGATGCATCCCGCAGGCTAGTCGAGTAAAAACACGTGCGAGGTTTTGTGGGATGCGCATGCGCAGGTTTTTTGGGATGCGCATGGCTAGTCGAGCAAAAACACGTGCGAGAGGATGCATCCCGCAGGCTAGTCGAGCAAAAACACGTGCGAGAGGATGCATCCCGCAGGCTAGTCGAGCAAAAACACGTGCGAGAGGATGCATCCCGCAGGCTAGTCGAGCAAAAACACGTGCGAGAGGATGCATCCCGCAGGCTAGTCGAGCAAAAAACACGTGCGAGAGGATGCATCCCGCAGGCTAGTCGAGCAAAAACACGTGCGAGAGGATGCATCCCGCAGACTAGTCGAGTAAAAACACGTGCGAGAGGATGCTTCCCGCAGGCTAGTCGAGTAAAAACACGTGCGAGAGGATGCTTCCCGGAGGCTAGTCGAGTAAAAACACGTGCGAGAGGATGCATCCCGCAGGCTAGTCGAGTAAAAACACGTGCAAGAGGATGCTTCCCGCAGGCTAGTCGAGTAAAAACACGTGCGAGAGGATGCATCCCGCAGGCTAGTCGAGTAAAAACACGTGCGAGAGGATGCGTCCCGCAGGCTAGTCGAGCAAAAACACGTGCGAGAGGATGCATCCCGCAGGCTAGTCGAGCAAAAACACGTGCGAGAGGATGCATCCCGCAGGCTAGTCGAGCAAAAACACGTGCGAGAGGATGCATCCCGCAGGCTAGTCGAGTAAAAACACGTGCGGGAGGATGCATCCCGCAGGCTAGTCGAGTAAAAACACGTGCGAGGGGATGCATCCCGCAGGCTAGTCGAGCAAAAACACGTGCGAGAGGATGCATCCCGCAGGCTAGTCGAGTAAAAACACGTGCGAGAGGATGAATCCTGCAGGCTAGTGGAGCTAAAACACGTGCGAGAGGATGCATCCCGCAGGCTAGTCGAGTAAAAACACGTGCGAGAGGATGCATCCCGCAGGCTAGTCGAGTAAAAACACGTGCGAAGTTTTGTGAGATGCGCATGCGCAGGTTTTGTGGGATGCGCATGCGCAGGTTTTTTGGGATGCGCATGCACAGGTTTTTTGGGATGCGCATGGCTAGTCGAGTAAAAACACGTGCGAGAGGATGCATCCCACAGGCTAGTCGAGCAAAAACACGTGCGAGAGGATGCATCCCGCAGGCTAGTCGAGCAAAAACACGTGCGAGAGGATGCATCCCGCAGGCTAGTCAAGTAAAAACACGTGCGAGAGGATGCATCCCGCAGGCTAGTCGAGCACAAACACGTGCGAGAGGATGCATCCCGCAGGCTAGTCGAGCAAAAACACGTGCGAGAGGATGCATCCCGCAGGCTAGTCGAGCAAAAACACGTGCGAGAGGATGCATCCCGCAGGCTAGTCGAGCAAAAACACGTGCGAGAGGATGCATCCCGCAGGCTAGTCGAGCAAAAACACGTGCGAGAGGATGCATCCCGCAGGCTAGTCGAGCAAAAACACGTGCGAGAGGATGCATCCCGCAGGCTAGTCGAGCAAAAACACGTGCGAGAGGATGCATCCCGCAGACTAGTCGAGTAAAAACACGTGCGAGAGGATGCTTCCCGCAGGCTAGTCGAGTAAAAACACGTGCGAGAGGATGCTTCCCGGAGGCTAGTCGTGTAAAAACACGTGCGAGAGGATGCATCCCGCAGGCTAGTCGAGTAAAAACACGTGCAAGAGGATGCTTCCCGCAGGCTAGTCGAGTAAAAACACGTGCGAGAGGATGCATCCCGCAGGCTAGTCGAGTAAAAACACGTGCGAGAGGATGCGTCCCGCAGGCTAGTCGAGCAAAAACACGTGCGAGAGGATGCATCCCGCAGGCTAGTCGAGCAAAAACACGTGCGAGAGGATGCATCCCGCAGGCTAGTCGAGCAAAAACACGTGCGAGAGGATGCATCCCGCAGGCTAGTCGAGTAAAAACACGTGCGAGGGGATGCATCCCGCAGGCTAGTCGAGCAAAAACACGTGCGAGAGGATGCATCCCGCAGGCTAGTCGAGCAAAAACACGTGCGAGAGGATGCATCCCGCAGGCTAGTCGAGCAAAAACACGTGCGAGAGGATGCATCCCGCAGGCTAGTCGAGCAAAAACACGTGCGAGAGGATGCATCCCGCAGGCTAGTCGAGCAAAAACACGTGCGAGAGGATGCATCCCGCAGACTAGTCGAGTAAAAACACGTGCGAGAGGATGCTTCCCGCAGGCTAGTCGAGTAAAAACACGTGCGAGAGGATGCTTCCCGGAGGCTAGTCGTGTAAAAACACGTGCGAGAGGATGCATCCCGCAGGCTAGTCGAGTAAAAACACGTGCAAGAGGATGCTTCCCGCAGGCTAGTCGAGTAAAAACACGTGCGAGAGGATGCATCCCGCAGGCTAGTCGAGTAAAAACACGTGCGAGAGGATGCGTCCCGCAGGCTAGTCGAGCAAAAACACGTGCGAGAGGATGCATCCCGCAGGCTAGTCGAGCAAAAACACGTGCGAGAGGATGCATCCCGCAGGCTAGTCGAGCAAAAACACGTGCGAGAGGATGCATCCCGCAGGCTAGTCGAGTAAAAACACGTGCGGGAGGATGCATCCCGCAGGCTAGTCGAGTAAAAACACGTGCGAGGGGATGCATCCCGCAGGCTAGTCGAGCAAAAACACGTGCGAGAGGATGCATCCCGCAGGCTAGTCGAGTAAAAACACGTGCGAGAGGATGAATCCTGCAGGCTAGTGGAGCTAAAACACGTGCGAGAGGATGCATCCCGCAGGCTAGTCGAGTAAAAACACGTGCGAGAGGATGCATCCCGCAGGCTAGTCGAGTAAAAACACGTGCGAAGTTTTGTGAGATGCGCATGCGCAGGTTTTGTGGGATGCGCATGCGCAGGTTTTTTGGGATGCGCATGCACAGGTTTTTTGGGATGCGCATGGCTAGTCGAGTAAAAACACGTGCGAGAGGATGCATCCCACAGGCTAGTCGAGCAAAAACACGTGCGAGAGGATGCATCCCGCAGGCTAGTCGAGCAAAAACACGTGCGAGAGGATGCATCCCGCAGGCTAGTCAAGTAAAAACACGTGCGAGAGGATGCATCCCGCAGGCTAGTCGAGCACAAACACGTGCGAGAGGATGCATCCCGCAGGCTAGTCGAGCAAATACACGTGCGAGAGGATGCATCCCGCAGGCTAGTCGAGCAAAAACACGTGCGAGAGGATGCATCCCGCAGGCTAGTCGAGCAAAAACACGTGCGAGAGGATGCATCCCGCAGACTAGTCGAGTAAAAACACGTGCGAGAGGATGCTTCCCGCAGGCTAGTCGAGTAAAAACACGTGCGAGAGGATGCATCCCGCAGGCTAGTCGAGTAAAAACACGTGCGAGAGGATGCATCCCGCAGGCTAGTCGAGTAAAAACACGTGCGAGAGGATGCATCCCGCAGGCTAGTCGAATAAAAACACGTGCGAGGTTTTGTGGGATGCGCATGCGCAGGTTTTTTGGGATGCGCATGCGCAGGTTTTTTGGGATGCGCATGCGCAGGTTTTTTGGGATGCGCATGGCTAGTCGAGCAAAAACACGTGCGAGAGGATGCATCCCGCAGGCTAGTCGAGCAAAAACACGTGCGAAAGGATGCATCCCGCAGGCTAGTCGAGCAAAAACACGTGCGAGAGGATGCATCCCGCAGGCTAGTCGAGCAAAAACACGTGCGAGAGGATGCATCCCGCAGGCTAGTCGAGCAAAAACACGTGCGAGAGGATGCATCCCGCAGGCTAGTCGAGCAAAAACACGTGCGAGAGGATGCATCCCGCAGGCTAGTCGAGTAAAAACACGTGCGAGGTTTTGTGGGATGCGCATGGCTAGTCGTGCAAAAACACGTGCGAGAGGATGCATCCCGCATCCATGTCGAGTAAAAACACGTGCGAGAGAATGCATCCCGCAGGCTAGTCGAGCACAAACACGTGCGAGAGGATGCATCCCGCAGGCTAGTCGAGCACAAACACGTGCGAGAGGATGCATCCCGCAGGCTAGTCGAGCAAAAACACGTGCGAGAGGATGCATCCCGCAGGCTAGTCGAGTAAAAACACGTGCGAAAGGATGCATCCCGCAGGCTAGTCGAGCACAAACACGTGCGAGGTTTCGTGGGATGCGCATGCGCAGGTTTTGTGGGATGCGCATGCGCAGGTATTTTGGGATGCGCATGTTTTTTGGGATGTGCATGCCTAGTCGAGCAAAAACACGTGCGAGAGGATGCATCCCGCAGGGTAGTCGAGTAAAAACACGTGCGAGAGTATGCATCCCGCAGGCTAGTCGAGTAAAAACACGTGCGAGAGGATGCATCCCGCAGGCTAGTCGAGCAAAAACACGTGCGAGAGGATGCATCCCGCAGCCTAGTCGAGCAAAAACACGTGCGAGAGGATGCATCCCGCAGGCTAGTCGAGTAAGAACACGTGCGAGAGGATGCATCCCGCAGGCTAGTCGAGTAAAAACTCGTGCGAGAGGATGCATCCCGCAGGCTAGTCGAGCAAAAACACGTGCGAGAGGATGCATCCCGCAGGCTAGTCGAGTAAAAACACGTGCGAGAGGATGCATCCCGCAGACTAGTCGAGTAAAAACACGTGCGAGGTTTTGTGGGATGCGCATGCGCAGGTTTTGTGGGATGCGCATGCGCAGATTTTTTGGGATGCGCATGCGCAGGTTTTTTGGGATGCGCATGGCTAGTCGAGCAAAAACACGTGCGAGAGGATGCATCCCGCAGGCTAGTCGAGCACAAACACGTGCGAGAGGATGCATCCCGCAGGCTAGTCGAGCAAAAACACGTGCGAGAGGATGCATCCCGCAGGCTAGTCGAGTAAAAACACGTGCGAAAGGATGCATCCCGCAGGCTAGTCGAGCACAAACACATGCGAGGTTTCGTGGGATGCGCATGCGCAGGTTTTGTGGGATGCGCATGCGCAGGTTTTTTGGGATGCGCATGGCTAGTCGATCAAAAACACGTGCGAGAGGATGCATCCCGCAGGCTAGTCGAGTAAAAACACGTGCGAGGTTTTGTGGGATGCGCATGCGCAGGTTTTGTGGGATGCGCATGCGCAGGTTTTTTGGGATGCGCATGCGCAGGTTTTTTGGGATGCGCATGCCTAGTCGAGCAAAAACACGTGCGAGAGGATGCATCCCGCAGGGTAGTCGAGTAAAAACACGTGCGAGAGGATGCATCCCGCAGGCTAGTCGAGTAAAAACACGTGCGAGAGGATGCGTCCCGCAGGCTAGTCGAGCAAAAACACGTGCGAGAGGATGCATCCCGCAGGCTAGTCGAGCAAAAACAGGTGCGAGAGGATGCATCCCGCAGGCTAGTCGAGTAAAAACACGTGCGAGAGGATGCATCCCGCAGGCTAGTCGAGCACAAACACGTGCGAGAGGATGCATCCCGCAGGCTAGTCGAGCAAAAACACGTGCGAGAGGATGCATCCCGCAGGCTAGTCGAGTAAAAACACGTGCGAGAGGATGCATCCTGCAGGCTAGTCGAGTAAAAACACGTGCGAGAGTATGCATCCCGCAGGCTAGTCGAGTAAAAACACGTGCGAGAGGATGCATCCCGCAGGCTAGTCGAGTAAAAACACGTGCGAGGTTTTGTGGGATGCGCATGCGCAGGTTTTGTGGGATGCGCATGCGCAGGTTTTTGGGATGCGCATGGCTAGTCGAGCAAAAACACGTGCGAGAGGATGCATCCCGCAGGGTAGTCGAGTAAAAACACGTGCGAGAGGATGCATCCCGCAGGCTAGTCGAGTAAAAACACGTGCGAGAGGTAGCATCCCGCAGGCTAGTCGAGCAAAAACACGTGCGAGAGGATGCATCCCGCAGGCTAGTCGAGTAAAAACACGTGCGAGAGGATGCATCCCGCAGGCTAGTCGAGTAAAAACACGTGCGAGAGGATGCATCCCGCAGGCTAGTCGAGTAAAAACACGTGCGAGGTTTTGTGGGATGCGCATGCGCAGGTTTTTTGGGATGCGCATGGCTAGTCGAGCAAAAACACGTGCGAGAGGATGCATCCCGCAGGCTAGTCGAGTAAAAACACGTGCGAGAGGATGCGTCCCGCAGGCTAGTCGAGCAAAAACACGTGCGAGAGGATGCATCCCGCAGGCTAGTCGAGCAAAAACACGTGCGAGAGGATGCATCCCGCAGGCTAGTCGAGCAAAAACACGTGCGAGAGGATGCATCCCGCAGGCTAGTCGAGCAAAAACACGTGCGAGAGGATGCATCCCGCAGGCTAGTCGAGTAAAAACACGTGCGAGAGGATGCATCCCGCAGGCTACTCGAGTAAAAACACGTGCGAGAGGATGCATCCCGCAGGCTAGTCGAGTAAAAACACGTGCGAGGTTTTGTGGGATGCGCATGCGCAGGTTTTTTGGGATGCGCATGGCTAGTCGAGCAAAAACACGTGCGAGAGGATGCATCCCGCAGGCTAGTCGAGCAAAAACACGTGCGAGAGGATGCATCCCGCAGACTAGTCGAGTAAAAACACGTGCGAGAGGATGCTTCCCGCAGGCTAGTCGAGTAAAAACACGTGCGAGATGATGCTTCCCGGAGGCTAGTCGAGTAAAAACACGTGCGAGAGGATGCATCCCGCAGGCTAGTCGAGTAAAAACACGTGCAAGAGGATGCTTCCCGCAGGCTAGTCGAGTAAAAACACGTGCGAGAGGATGCATCCCGCAGGCTAGTCGAGTAAAAACACGTGCGAGAGGATGCGTCCCGCAGGCTAGTCGAGCAAAAACACGTGCGAGAGGATGCATCCCGCAGGCTAGTCGAGCGAAACACGTGCGAGAGGATGCATCCCGCAGGCTAGTCGAGCAAAAACACGTGCGAGAGGATGCATCCCGCAGGCTAGTCGAGCAAAAACACGTGCGAGAGGATGCATCCCGCAGGCTAGTCAAGTAAAAACACGTGCGAGAGGATGCATCCCGCAGGGTAGTCGAGTAAAAACACGTGCGAGAGGATGCATCCCGCAGGCTAGTCGAGTAAAAACACGTGCGAGAGGATGCATCCCGCAGGCTAGTCGAGTAAAAACACGTGCGAGGTTTTGTGGGATGCGCATGCGCAGGTTTTGTGGGATGCGCATGCGCAGGTTTTTTGGGATGCGCATGGCTAGTCGAGCAAAAACACGTGCGAGAGGATGCATCCCGCAGGCTAGTCGAGTAAAAACACGTGCGAGAGGATGCATCCTGCAGGCTAGTCGAGTAAAAACACGTGCGAGAGGATGCATCCCGCAGGCTAGTTGAGTAAAAACACATGCGAGAGGATGCATCCCGCAGGCTAGTTGAGTAAAAACACGTGCGAGAGGATGCATCCCGCAGGCTAGTCGAGCAAAAACACGTGCGAGAGGATGCTTCTCGCAGGCTAGTCGAGTAAAAACACGTGCGAGAGGATGCATCCCGCAGGCTAGTCGAGTAAAAACACGTGCGAGGTTTTGTGGGATGCGCATGCGCAGGTTTTGTGGGATGCGCATGCGCAGGTTTTTTGGGATGCGCATGCTCAGGTTTTTTGGGATGCGCATGCCTAGTCGAGCAAATACACGTGCGAGAGGATGCATCCCGCAGGCTAGTCGAGCAAAAACACGTGCGAGAGGATGCATCTCGCAGGCTAGTCGAGCAAAAACACGAGCGAGAGGATGCATCCCGCAGACTAGTCGAGTAAAAACACGTGCGAGAGGATGCTTCCCGCAGGCTAGTCGAGTAAAAACACGTGCGAGAGGATGCATCCCGCAGGCTAGTCGAGTAAAAACACGTGCTGGAGGATGCATCCCGCAGGCTAGTCGAGCAAAAACACGTGCGAGAGGATGCATCCGGCAGGCTAGTCGAGTAAAAACACGTGCGAGAGGATGCATCCCGCAGGCTAGTCGAGTAAAAACACGTGCGAGAGGATGCATCCCGCAGGCTAGTCGAGTAAAAACACGTGCGAGAGGATGCATCCCGCAGGCTAGTCGAGTAAGAACACGTGCGAGGTTTTGTGGGATTCGCATGCGCAGGTTTTGTGGGATGCGCATGCGCAGGTTTTTTGGGATGCGCATGCCTAGTCGAGCAAAAACACGTGCGAGAGGATGCATCCCGCAGGCTAGTCGAGTAAAAACACGTGCGAGAGGATGCATCCTGCAGGCTAGTCGAGTAAAAACACGTGCGAGAGGATGCATCCCGCAGGCTAGTCGAGTAAAAACACGTGCGAGAGGATGCATCCCGCAGGCTAGTCGAGTAAAAACACGTGCGAGAGGATGCATCCCGCAGGCTAGTCGAGTAAAAACACGTGCGAGAGGATGCATCCCGCAGGCTAGTCGAGTAAAAACACGTGCGAGGTTTTGTGGGATGCGCATGCGCAGGTTTTGTGGGATGCGCATGCGCAGGTTTTTTGGGATGCGCATGCCTAGTCGAGCAAAAACACGTGCGAGAGGATGCATCCCGCAGGCTAGTCGAGTAAAAACACGTGCGAGAGGATGCATCCTGCAGGCTAGTCGAGTAAAAACACGTGCGAGAGGATGCATCCCGCAGGCTAGTCGAGTAAAAACACATGCGAGAGGATGCATCCCGCAGGCTAGTCGAGTAAAAACACGTGCGAGAGGATGCATCCCGCAGGCTAGTCGAGCAAAAACACGTGCGAGAGGATGCTTCCCGCAGGCTAGTCGAGTAAAAACACGTGCGAGAGGATGCATCCCGCAGGCTAGTCGAGTAAAAACACGTGCGAGAGGATGCATCCCGCATTCTAGTCGAGTAAAAACACGTGCGAGAGGATGCATCCCGCAGGCTAGTCGAGTAAAAACACGTGCGAGGTTTTGTGGGATGCGCATGCGCAGGTTTTGTGGGATGCGCATGCGCAGGTTTTTTGGGATGCGCATGCCTAGTCGAGCAAATACACGTGCGAGAGGATGCATCCCGCAGGCTAGTCGAGCAAAAACACGTGCGAGAGGATGCATCCCGCAGGCTAGTCGAGCAAAAACACGTGCGAGAGGATGCATCCCGCAGACTAGTCGAGTAAAAACACGTGCGAGAGGATGCTTTCCGCAGGCTAGTCGAGTAAAAACACGTGCGAGAGGATGCATCCCGCAGGCTAGTCGAGTAAAAACACGTGCGAGGTTTTGTGGGATGCGCATGCGCAGGTTTTGTGGGATGCGCATGCGCAGGTTTTTTGGGATGCGCATGCCTAGTCGAGCAAAAACTCGTGCGAGAGGATGCATCCCGCAGGCTAGTCGAGCAAAAACACGTGCGAGAGGATGCATCCCGCAGGCTAGTCGTGTAAAAACACGTGCGAGAGGATGCATCCTGCAGGCTAGTCGAGTAAAAACACGTGCGAGAGGATGCATCCCGCAGGCTAGTCGAGTAAAAACACGTGCGAGAGGATGCATCCCGCAGGCTAGTCGAGTAAAAACACGTGCGAGAGGATGCATCCCGCAGGCTAGTCGAGTAAAAACACGTGCGAGAGGATGCATCCCGCAGACTAGTCGAGTAAAAACACGTGCGAGAGGATGCATCCCGCAGGCTAGTCGAGTAAAAACACGTGCGAGGTTTTGTGGGATGCGCATGCGCAGGTTTTGTGGGATGCGCATGCGCAGGTTTTTTGGGATGCGCATGGCTAGTCGAGCAAAAACACGTGCGAGAGGATGCATCCCGCAGGCTAGTCGAGTAAAAACACGTGCGAGAGGATGCATCCCGCAGGCTAGTCGAGTAAGATCACGTGCGAGTTTTTGTGGGATGCGCATGCGCAGGTTTTTTGGGATGCGCATGGCTAGTCGAGCAAAAACACGTGCGAGAGGATGCATCCCGCAGGCTAGTCGAGTAAAAACACGTGCGAGAGGATGCATCCCGCAGGCTAGTCGAGTAAAAACACGTGCGAGAGGATGCATCCCGCAGGCTAGTCGAGTAAAAACACGTGCGAGGTTTTGTGGGATGCGCATGCGCAGGTTTTGTGGGATGCGCATGCGCAGGTTTTTTGGGATGCGCATGGCTAGTCGAGCAAAAACACGTGCGAGAGGATGCATCCCGCAGGGTAGTCGAGTAAAAACACGTGCGAGAGGATGCATCCCGCAGGCTAGTCGAGTAAAAACACGTGCGAGAGGATGCATCCCGCAGGCTAGTCGAGCACAAACACGTGCGAGAGGATGCATCCCGCAGGCTAGTCGAGCAAATACACGTGCGAGAGGATGCATCCCGCAGGCTAGTCGAGCAAAAACACGTGCGAGAGGATGCATCCCGCAGGCTAGTCGAGCAAAAACACGTGCGAGAGGATGCATCCCGCAGACTAGTCGAGTAAAAACACGTGCGAGAGGATGCATCCTGCAGGCTAGTCGAGTAAAAACACGTGCGAGAGGATGCATCCCGCAGGCTAGTCGAGTAAAAACACGTGCGAGAGGATGCATCCCGCAGGCTAGTCGAGTAAAAACACGTGCGAGAGGATGCACCCCGCAGGCTAGTCGAGTAAAAACACGTGCGAGAGGATGCATCCCGCAGGCTAGTCGAGTAAAAACACGTGCGAGGTTTTGTGGGATGCGCATGCGCAGGTTTTTTGGGATGCGCATGGCTAGTCGAGCAAAAACACGTGCGAGAGGATGCATCCCGCAGGGTAGTCGAGTAAAAACACGTGCGAGACGATGCATCCCGCAGGCTAGTCGAGTAAAAACACGTGCGAGAGGATGCATCCCGCAGGCTAGTCGAGTAAAAACACGTGCGAGAGGATGCATCCCGCAGGCTAGTCGAGCAAAAACACGTGCGAGAGGATGCATCCCGCAGGCTAGTCGAGCAAAAACACGTGCGAGAGGATGCATCCCGCAGGCTAGTCAAGTAAAAACACGTGCGAGAGGATGCATCCCGCAGGGTAGTCGAGTAAAAACACGTGCGAGAGGATGCATCCCGCAGGCTAGTCGAGTAAAAACACGTGCGAGAGGATGCATCCCGCAGGCTAGTCGAGTAAAAACACGTGCGAGGTTTTGTGGGATGCGCATGCGCAGGTTTTGTGGGATGCGCATGCGCAGGTTTTTTGGGATGCGCATGGCTAGTCGAGCAAAAACACGTGCGAGAGGATGCATCCCGCAGGCTAGTCGAGTAAAAACACGTGCGAGAGGATGCATCCCGCAGGCTAGTCGAGTAAGAACACGTGCGAGGTTTTGTGGGATTCGCATGCGCAGGTTTTGTGGGATGCGCATGCGCAGGTTTTTTGGGATGCGCATGCCTAGTCGAGCAAAAACACGTGCGAGAGGATGCATCCCGCAGGCTAGTCGAGTAAAAACACGTGCGAGAGGATGCATCCTGCAGGCTAGTCGAGTAAAAACACGTGCGAGAGGATGCATCCCGCAGGCTAGTCGAGTAAAAACACGTGCGAGAGGATGCATCCCGCAGGCTAGTCGAGTAAAAACACGTGCGAGAGGATGCATCCCGCAGGCTAGTCGAGTAAAAACACGTGCGAGAGGATGCATCCCGCAGGCTAGTCGAGTAAAAACACGTGCGAGGTTTTGTGGGATGCGCATGCGCAGGTTTTGTGGGATGCGCATGCGCAGGTTTTTTGGGATGCGCATGCCTAGTCGAGCAAAAACACGTGCGAGAGGATGCATCCCGCAGGCTAGTCGAGTAAAAACACGTGCGAGAGGATGCATCCTGCAGGCTAGTCGAGTAAAAACACGTGCGAGAGGATGCATCCCGCAGGCTAGTCGAGTAAAAACACATGCGAGAGGATGCATCCCGCAGGCCAGTCGAGTAAAAACACGTGCGAGAGGATGCATCCCGCAGGCTAGTCGAGCAAAAACACGTGCGAGAGGATGCTTCCCGCAGGCTAGTCGAGTAAAAACACGTGCGAGAGGATGCATCCCGCAGGCTAGTCGAGTAAAAACACGTGCGAGAGGATGCATCCCGCATTCTAGTCGAGTAAAAACACGTGCGAGAGGATGCATCCCGCAGGCTAGTCGAGTAAAAACACGTGCGAGGTTTTGTGGGATGCGCATGCGCAGGTTTTGTGGGATGCGCATGCGCAGGTTTTTTGGGATGCGCATGCCTAGTCGAGCAAATACACGTGCGAGAGGATGCATCCCGCAGGCTAGTCGAGCAAAAACACGTGCGAGAGGATGCATCCCGCAGGCTAGTCGAGCAAAAACACGTGCGAGAGGATGCATCCCGCAGACTAGTCGAGTAAAAACACGTGCGAGAGGATGCTTTCCGCAGGCTAGTCGAGTAAAAACACGTGCGAGAGGATGCATCCCGCAGGCTAGTCGAGTAAAAACACGTGCGAGGTTTTGTGGGATGCGCATGCGCAGGTTTTGTGGGATGCGCATGCGCAGGTTTTTTGGGATGCGCATGCCTAGTCGAGCAAAAACTCGTGCGAGAGGATGCATCCCGCAGGCTAGTCGAGCAAAAACACGTGCGAGAGGATGCATCCCGCAGGCTAGTCGTGTAAAAACACGTGCGAGAGGATGCATCCTGCAGGCTAGTCGAGTAAAAACACGTGCGAGAGGATGCATCCCGCAGGCTAGTCGAGTAAAAACACGTGCGAGAGGATGCATCCCGCAGGCTAGTCGAGTAAAAACACGTGCGAGAGGATGCATCCCGCAGGCTAGTCGAGTAAAAACACGTGCGAGAGGATGCATCCCGCAGACTAGTCGAGTAAAAACACGTGCGAGAGGATGCATCCCGCAGGCTAGTCGAGTAAAAACACGTGCGAGGTTTTGTGGGATGCGCATGCGCAGGTTTTGTGGGATGCGCATGCGCAGGTTTTTTGGGATGCGCATGGCTAGTCGAGCAAAAACACGTGCGAGAGGATGCATCCCGCAGGCTAGTCGAGTAAAAACACGTGCGAGAGGATGCATCCCGCAGGCTAGTCGAGTAAGATCACGTGCGAGTTTTTGTGGGATGCGCATGCGCAGGTTTTTTGGGATGCGCATGGCTAGTCGAGCAAAAACACGTGCGAGAGGATGCATCCCGCAGGCTAGTCGAGTAAAAACACGTGCGAGAGGATGCATCCCGCAGGCTAGTCGAGTAAAAACACGTGCGAGAGGATGCATCCCGCAGGCTAGTCGAGTAAAAACACGTGCGAGGTTTTGTGGGATGCGCATGCGCAGGTTTTGTGGGATGCGCATGCGCAGGTTTTTTGGGATGCGCATGGCTAGTCGAGCAAAAACACGTGCGAGAGGATGCATCCCGCAGGGTAGTCGAGTAAAAACACGTGCGAGAGGATGCATCCCGCAGGCTAGTCGAGTAAAAACACGTGCGAGAGGATGCATCCCGCAGGCTAGTCGAGCACAAACACGTGCGAGAGGATGCATCCCGCAGGCTAGTCGAGCAAATACACGTGCGAGAGGATGCATCCCGCAGGCTAGTCGAGCAAAAACACGTGCGAGAGGATGCATCCCGCAGGCTAGTCGAGCAAAAACACGTGCGAGAGGATGCATCCCGCAGACTAGTCGAGTAAAAACACGTGCGAGAGGATGCATCCTGCAGGCTAGTCGAGTAAAAACACGTGCGAGAGGATGCATCCCGCAGGCTAGTCGAGTAAAAACACGTGCGAGAGGATGCATCCCGCAGGCTAGTCGAGTAAAAACACGTGCGAGAGGATGCACCCCGCAGGCTAGTCGAGTAAAAACACGTGCGAGAGGATGCATCCCGCAGGCTAGTCGAGTAAAAACACGTGCGAGGTTTTGTGGGATGCGCATGCGCAGGTTTTTTGGGATGCGCATGGCTAGTCGAGCAAAAACACGTGCGAGAGGATGCATCCCGCAGGGTAGTCGAGTAAAAACACGTGCGAGACGATGCATCCCGCAGGCTAGTCGAGTAAAAACACGTGCGAGAGGATGCATCCCGCAGGCTAGTCGAGTAAAAACACGTGCGAGAGGATGCATCCCGCAGGCTAGTCGAGCAAAAACACGTGCGAGAGGATGCATCCCGCAGGCTAGTCGAGCAAAAACACGTGCGAGATGACGCATCCCGCAGGCTAGTCGAGTAAAAACACGTGCGAGAGGATGCATCCCGCATTCTAGTCGAATAAAAACACGTGCGAGAGGATGCATCCCGCAGGCTAGTCGAGTAAAAACACGTGCGAGGTTTTGTGGGATGCGCATGCGCAGGTTTTTTGGGATGCGCATGCGCAGGTTTTTTGGGATGCGCATGCCTAGTCGAGCAAATACACGTGCGAGAGGATGCATCCCGCAGGCTAGTCGAGCAAAAACACGTGCGAGAGGATGCATCCCGCAGACTAGTCGAGTAAAAACACGTGCGAGAGGATGCTTCCAGCAGGCTAGTCGAGTAGAAACACATGCGAGAGGATGCATCCCGCAGGCTAGTCGAGTAAAAACACGTGCGAGAGGATGCATCCCGCATTCTAGTCGAGTATAAACACGTGCGAGAGGATGCATCCCGCAGGCTAGTCGAGTAAAAACACGTGCGAGGTTTTGTGGGATGCGCATGCGTAGGTTTTGTGGGATGCGCATGCGCAGGTTTTTTGGGATGCGCATGCGCAGGTTTTTTGGGATGCGCATGCCTAGTCGAGCAAATACACGTGCGAGAGGATGCATCCCGCAGGCTAGTCGAGCAAAAACACGTGCGAGAGGATGCATCCCGCAGGCTAGTCGAGCAAAAACACGTGCGAGAGGATGCATCCCGCAGGCTAGTCGAGTAAAAACACATGCGAGAGGATGCATCCCGCAGGCTAGTTGAGTAAAAACACGTGCGAGAGGATGCATCCCGCAGGCTAGTCGAGCAAAAACACGTGCGAGAGGATGCTTCCCGCAGGCTAGTCGAGTAAAAACACGTGCGAGAGGATGCATCCCGCAGGCTAGTCGAGTAAAAACACGTGCGAGAGGATGCATCCCGCAGGCTAGTCGAGTAAAAACACGTGCGAGGTTTTGTGGGATGCGCATGCGCAGGTTTTGTGGGATGCGCATGCGCAGGTTTTTTGGGATGCGCATGCCTAGTCGAGCAAAAACACGTGCGAGAGGATGCATCCCGCAGGCTAGTCGAGCAAAAACACGTGCGAGAGGATGCTTCCCGCAGGCTAGTCGAGTAAAAACACGTGCGAGAGGATGCATCTCGCAGGCTAGTCGAGTAAAAACACGTGCGAGAGGATGCACCCCGCAGGCTAGTCGAGTAAAAACACGTGCGAGAGGATGCATCCCGCAGGCTAGTCGAGTAAAAACACGTGCGAGGTTTTGTGGGATGCGCATGCGCAGGTTTTTTGGGATGCGCATGGCTAGTCGAGCAAAAACACGTGCGAGAGGATGCATCCCGCAGGGTAGTCGAGTAAAAACACGTGCGAGACGATGCATCCCGCAGGCTAGTCGAGTAAAAACACGTGCGAGAGGATGCATCCCGCAGGCTAGTCGAGTAAAAACACGTGCGAGAGGATGCATCCCGCAGGCTAGTCGAGCAAAAACACGTGCGAGAGGATGCATCCCGCAGGCTAGTCGAGCAAAAACACGTGCGAGATGACGCATCCCGCAGGCTAGTCGAGTAAAAACACGTGCGAGAGGATGCATCCCGCATTCTAGTCGAATAAAAACACGTGCGAGAGGATGCATCCCGCAGGCTAGTCGAGTAAAAACACGTGCGAGGTTTTGTGGGATGCGCATGCGCAGGTTTTTTGGGATGCGCATGCGCAGGTTTTTTGGGATGCGCATGCCTAGTCGAGCAAATACACGTGCGAGAGGATGCATCCCGCAGGCTAGTCGAGCAAAAACACGTGCGAGAGGATGCATCCCGCAGACTAGTCGAGTAAAAACACGTGCGAGAGGATGCTTCCAGCAGGCTAGTCGAGTAGAAACACATGCGAGAGGATGCATCCCGCAGGCTAGTCGAGTAAAAACACGTGCGAGAGGATGCATCCCGCATTCTAGTCGAGTATAAACACGTGCGAGAGGATGCATCCCGCAGGCTAGTCGAGTAAAAACACGTGCGAGGTTTTGTGGGATGCGCATGCGTAGGTTTTGTGGGATGCGCATGCGCAGGTTTTTTGGGATGCGCATGCGCAGGTTTTTTGGGATGCGCATGCCTAGTCGAGCAAATACACGTGCGAGAGGATGCATCCCGCAGGCTAGTCGAGCAAAAACACGTGCGAGAGGATGCATCCCGCAGGCTAGTCGAGCAAAAACACGTGCGAGAGGATGCATCCCGCAGGCTAGTCGAGTAAAAACACATGCGAGAGGATGCATCCCGCAGGCTAGTTGAGTAAAAACACGTGCGAGAGGATGCATCCCGCAGGCTAGTCGAGCAAAAACACGTGCGAGAGGATGCTTCCCGCAGGCTAGTCGAGTAAAAACACGTGCGAGAGGATGCATCCCGCAGGCTAGTCGAGTAAAAACACGTGCGAGAGGATGCATCCCGCATTCTAGTCGAGTAAAAACACGTGCGAGAGGATGCATCCCGCAGGCTAGTCGAGTAAAAACACGTGCGAGGTTTTGTGGGATGCGCATGCGCAGGTTTTTTGGGATGCGCATGCGCAGGTTTTTTGGGATGCGCATGCCTAGTCGAGCAAATACACGTGCGAGAGGATGCATCCCGCAGGCTAGTCGAGCAAAAACACGTGCGAGAGGATGCATCCCGCAGGCTAGTCGAGCAAAAACACGAGCGAGAGGATGCATCTCGCAGACTAGTCGAGTAAAAACACGTGCGAGAGGATGCTTCCCGCAGGCTAGTCGAGTAAAAACACGTGCGAGGTTTTGTGGGATGCGCATGCGCAGGTTTTTTGGGATGCGCATGCGCAGGTTTTTTGGGATGCGCATGCCTAGTCGAGCAAATACACGTGCGAGAGGATGCATCCCGCAGGCTAGTCGAGCAAAAACACGTGCGAGAGGATGCATCCCGCAGGCTAGTCGAGCAAAAACACGAGCGAGAGGATGCATCTCGCAGACTAGTCGAGTAAAAACACGTGCGAGAGGATGCTTCCCGCAGGCTAGTCGAGTAAAAACACGTGCGAGAGGATGCATCCCGCAGGCTAGTCGAGTAAAAACACGTGCGGGAGGATGCATCCCGCAGGCTAGTCGAGCAAAAACACGTGCGAGAGGATGCATCCCGCAGGCTAGTCGAGTAAAAACACGTGCGAGAGGATGCATCCCGCAGGCTAGTCGAGTAAAAACACGTGCGAGAGGATGCATCCCGCAGGCTAGTCGAGTAAAAACACGTGCGAGAGGATGCATCCCGCAGGCTAGTCGAGTAAAAACACGTGCGAGAGGATGCATCCCGCAGGCTAGTCGAGTAAAAACACGTGCGAGGTTTTGTGGGATGCGCATGCGCAGGTTTTGTGGGATGCGCATGCGCAGGTTTTTTGGGATGCGCATGCCTAGTCGAGCAAAAACACGTGCGAGAGGATGCATCCCGCAGGCTAGTCGAGCAAAAACACGTGCGAGAGGATGCTTCCCGCAGGCTAGTCGAGTAAAAACACGTGCGAGAGGATGCATCTCGCAGGCTAGTCGAGTAAAAACACGTGCGAGAGGATGCACCCCGCAGACTAGTCGAGTAAAAACACGTGCGAGAGGATGCATCCCGCAGGCTAGTCGAGTAAAAACACGTGCGAGGTTTTGTGGGATGCGCATGCGCAGGTTTTTTGGGATGCGCATGGCTAGTCGAGCAAAAACACGTGCGAGAGGATGCATCCCGCAGGGTAGTCGAGTAAAAACACGTGCGAGACGATGCATCCCGCAGGCTAGTCGAGTAAAAACACGTGCGAGAGGATGCATCCCGCAGGCTAGTCGAGTAAAAACACGTGCGAGAGGATGCATCCCGCAGGCTAGTCGAGCAAAAACACGTGCGAGAGGATGCATCCCGCAGGCTAGTCGAGCAAAAACACGTGCGAGATGACGCATCCCGCAGGCTAGTCGAGTAAAAACACGTGCGAGAGGATGCATCCCGCATTCTAGTCGAATAAAAACACGTGCGAGAGGATGCATCCCGCAGGCTAGTCGAGTAAAAACACGTGCGAGGTTTTGTGGGATGCGCATGCGCAGGTTTTTTGGGATGCGCATGCGCAGGTTTTTTGGGATGCGCATGCCTAGTCGAGCAAATACACGTGCGAGAGGATGCATCCCGCAGGCTAGTCGAGCAAAAACACGTGCGAGAGGATGCATCCCGCAGACTAGTCGAGTAAAAACACGTGCGAGAGGATGCTTCCAGCAGGCTAGTCGAGTAGAAACACATGCGAGAGGATGCATCCCGCAGGCTAGTCGAGTAAAAACACGTGCGAGAGGATGCATCCCGCATTCTAGTCGAGTATAAACACGTGCGAGAGGATGCATCCCGCAGGCTAGTCGAGTAAAAACACGTGCGAGGTTTTGTGGGATGCGCATGCGTAGGTTTTGTGGGATGCGCATGCGCAGGTTTTTTGGGATGCGCATGCGCAGGTTTTTTGGGATGCGCATGCCTAGTCGAGCAAATACACGTGCGAGAGGATGCATCCCGCAGGCTAGTCGAGCAAAAACACGTGCGAGAGGATGCATCCCGCAGGCTAGTCGAGCAAAAACACGTGCGAGAGGATGCATCCCGCAGGCTAGTCGAGTAAAAACACATGCGAGAGGATGCATCCCGCAGGCTAGTTGAGTAAAAACACGTGCGAGAGGATGCATCCCGCAGGCTAGTCGAGCAAAAACACGTGCGAGAGGATGCTTCCCGCAGGCTAGTCGAGTAAAAACACGTGCGAGAGGATGCATCCCGCAGGCTAGTCGAGTAAAAACACGTGCGAGAGGATGCATCCCGCATTCTAGTCGAGTAAAAACACGTGCGAGAGGATGCATCCCGCAGGCTAGTCGAGTAAAAACACGTGCGAGGTTTTGTGGGATGCGCATGCGCAGGTTTTTTGGGATGCGCATGCGCAGGTTTTTTGGGATGCGCATGCCTAGTCGAGCAAATACACGTGCGAGAGGATGCATCCCGCAGGCTAGTCGAGCAAAAACACGTGCGAGAGGATGCATCCCGCAGGCTAGTCGAGCAAAAACACGAGCGAGAGGATGCATCTCGCAGACTAGTCGAGTAAAAACACGTGCGAGAGGATGCTTCCCGCAGGCTAGTCGAGTAAAAACACGTGCGAGAGGATGCATCCCGCAGGCTAGTCGAGTAAAAACACGTGCGGGAGGATGCATCCCGCAGGCTAGTCGAGCAAAAACACGTGCGAGAGGATGCATCCCGCAGGCTAGTCGAGTAAAAACACGTGCGAGAGGATGCATCCCGCAGGCTAGTCGAGTAAAAACACGTGCGAGAGGATGCATCCCGCAGGCTAGTCGAGTAAAAACACGTGCGAGAGGATGCATCCCGCAGGCTAGTCGAGTAAAAACACGTGCGAGAGGATGCATCCCGCAGGCTAGTCGAGTAAAAACACGTGCGAGGTTTTGTGGGATGCGCATGCGCAGGTTTTGTGGGATGCGCATGCGCAGGTTTTTTGGGATGCGCATGCCTAGTCGAGCAAAAACACGTGCGAGAGGATGCATCCCGCAGGCTAGTCGAGCAAAAACACGTGCGAGAGGATGCTTCCCGCAGGCTAGTCGAGTAAAAACACGTGCGAGAGGATGCATCTCGCAGGCTAGTCGAGTAAAAACACGTGCGAGAGGATGCATCTCGCAGACTAGTCGAGTAAAAACACGTGCGAGAGGATGCTTCCCGCAGGCTAGTCGAGTAAAAACACGTGCGAGAGGATGCATCCCGCAGGCTAGTCGAGTAAAAACACGTGCGGGAGGATGCATCCCGCAGGCTAGTCGAGCAAAAACACGTGCGAGAGGATGCATCCCGCAGGCTAGTCGAGTAAAAACACGTGCGAGAGGATGCATCCCGCAGGCTAGTCGAGTAAAAACACGTGCGAGAGGATGCATCCCGCAGACTAGTCGAGTAAAAACACGTGCGAGAGGATGCTTTCCGCAGGCTAGTCGAGTAAAAACACGTGCGAGAGGATGCATCCCGCAGGCTAGTCGAGTAAAAACACGTGCGAGGTTTTGTGGGATGCGCATGCGCAGGTTTTGTGGGATGCGCATGCGCAGGTTTTTTGGGATGCGCATGCGCAGGTTTTTTGGGATGCGCATGCCTAGTCGAGCAAAAACTCGTGCGAGAGGATGCATCCCGCAGGCTAGTCGAGCAAAAACACGTGCGAGAGGATGCATCCCGCAGGCTAGTCGTGTAAAAACACGTGCGAGAGGATGCATCCTGCAGGCTAGTCGAGTAAAAACACGTGGGAGAGGATGCATCCCGCAGGCTAGTCGAGTAAAAACACGTGCGAGAGGATGCATCCCGCAGGCTAGTCGAGTAAAAACACGTGCGAGAGGATGCATCCCGCAGGCTAGTCGAGTAAAAACACGTGCGAGAGGATGCATCCCGCAGGCTAGTCGAGTAAAAACACGTGCGAGAGGATGCATCCCGCAGGCTAGTCGAGTAAAAACACGTGCGAGGTTTTGTGGGATGCCCATGCGCAGGTTTTGTGGGATGCGCATGGCTAGTCGAGCAAAAACACGTGAGAGAGGATGCATCCCGCAGGCTAGTCGAGTAAAAACACGTGCGAGAGGATGCATCCCGCAGGCTAGTCGAGTAAGATCACGTGCGAGTTTTTGTGGGATGCGCATGCGCAGGTTTTGTGGGATGCGCATGCGCAGGTTTTTTGGGATGCGCATGGCTAGTCGAGCAAAAACACGTGCGAGAGGATGCATCCCGCAGGCTAGTCGAGTAAAAACACGTGCGAGAGGATGCATCCCGCAGGCTAGTCGAGTAAAAACACGTGCGAGAGGATGCATCCCGCAGGCTAGTCGAGTAAAAACACGTGCGAGGTTTTGTGGGATGCGCATGCGCAGGTTTTGTGGGATGCGCATGCGCAGGTTTTTTGGGATGCGCATGCGCAGGTTTTTTGGGATGCGCATGGCTAGTCGAGCAAAAACACGTGCGAGAGGATGCATCCCGCAGGCTAGTCGAGCAAAAACACGTGCGAGAGGATGCATCCCGCAGGCTAGTCGAGTAAAAACACGTGCGAGAGGATGCATCCCGCATTCTAGTCGAGTAAAAACACGTGCGAGAGGATGCATCCCGCAGGCTAGTCGAGTAATAACACGTGCGAGGTTTTGTGGGATGCGCATGCGCAGGTTTTGTGGGATGCGCATGCGCAGGTTTTTTGGGATGCGCTTGCGCAGGTTTTTTGGGATGCGCATGCCTAGTCGAGCAAATACACGTGCGAGAGGATGCATCCCGCAGGCTAGTCGAGCAAAAACACGTGCGAGAGGATGCATCCCGCAGACTAGTCGAGTAAAAACACGTGCGAGAGGATGCTTCCCGCAGGCTAGTCGAGTAGAAACACATGCGAGAGGATGCATCCCGCAGGCTAGTCGAGTAAAAACACGTGCGAGAGGATGCAACCCGCATTCTAGTCGAGTATAAACACGTGCGAGAGGATGCATCCCGCAGGCTAGTCGAGTAAAAACACGTGCGAGGTTTTGTGGGATGCGCATGCGTAGGTTTTGTGGGATGCGCATGCGCAGGTTTTTTGGGATGCGCATGCGCAGGTTTTTTGGGATGCGCATGCCTAGTCGAGCAAATACACGTGCGAGAGGATGCATCCCGCAGGCTAGTCGAGCAAAAACACGTGCGAGAGGATGCATCCCGCAGGCTAGTCGAGCAAAAACACGTGCGAGAGGATGCATCCCGCAGACTAGTCGAGTAAAAACACGTGCGAGAGGATGCTTCCCGCAGGCTAGTCGAGTAAAAACACGTGCGAGAGGATGCATCCCACAGGCTAGTCGAGTAAAAACACGTGCGAGAGGATGCATCCCGCAGGCTAGTCGAGTAAAAACACGTGCGAGGTTTTGTGGGATGCGCATGCGCAGGTTTTTTGGGATGCGCATGGCTAGTCGAGCAAAAACACGTGCGAGAGGATGCATCCCGCAGGGTAGTCGAGTAAAAACACGTGCGAGACGATGCATCCCGCAGGCTAGTCGAGTAAAAACACGTGCGAGAGGATGCATCCCGCAGGCTAGTCGAGTAAAAACACGTGCGAGAGGATGCATCCCGCAGGCTAGTCGAGCAAAAACACGTGCGAGAGGATGCATCCCGCAGGCTAGTCGAGCAAAAACACGTGCGAGAGGATGCATCCCGCAGGCTAGTCGAGTAAAAACACGTGCGAGAGGATGCATCCCGCATTCTAGTCGAATAAAAACACGTGCGAGAGGATGCATCCCGCAGGCTAGTCGAGTAAAAACACGTGCGAGGTTTTGTGGGATGCGCATGCGCAGGTTTTGTGGGATGCGCATGCGCAGGTTTTTTGGGATGCGCATGCGCAGGTTTTTTGGGATGCGCATGCCTAGTCGAGCAAATACACGTGCGAGAGGATGCATCCCGCAGGCTAGTCGAGCAAAAACACGTGCGAGAGGATGCATCCCGCAGACTAGTCGAGTAAAAACACGTGCGAGAGGATGCTTCCAGCAGGCTAGTCGAGTAGAAACACATGCGAGAGGATGCATCCCGCAGGCTAGTCGAGTAAAAACACGTGCGAGAGGATGCATCCCGCATTCTAGTCGAGTATAAACACGTGCGAGAGGATGCATCCCGCAGGCTAGTCGAGTAAAAACACGTGCGAGGTTTTGTGGGATGCGCATGCGTAGGTTTTGTGGGATGAGCATGCGCAGGTTTTTTGGGATGCGCATGCGCAGGTTTTTTGGGATGCGCATGCCTAGTCGAGCAAATACACGTGCGAGAGGATGCATCCCGCAGGCTAGTCGAGCAAAAACACGTGCGAGAGGATGCATCCCGCAGGCTAGTCGAGCAAAAACACGTGCGAGAGGATGCATCCCGCAGGCTAGTCGAGTAAAAACACATGCGAGAGGATGCATCCCGCAGGCTAGTTGAGTAAAAACACGTGCGAGAGGATGCATCCCGCAGGCTAGTCGAGCAAAAACACGTGCGAGAGGATGCTTCCCGCAGGCTAGTCGAGTAAAAACACGTGCGAGAGGATGCATCCCGCAGGCTAGTCGAGTAAAAACACGTGCGAGAGGATGCATCCCGCATTCTAGTCGAGTAAAAACACGTGCGAGAGGATGCATCCTGCAGGCTAGTCGAGTAAAAACACGTGCGAGGTTTTGTGGGATGCGCATGCGCAGGTTTTTTGGGATGCGCATGCGCAGGTTTTTTGGGATGCGCATGCCTAGTCGAGCAAATACACGTGCGAGAGGATGCATCCCGCAGGCTAGTCGAGCAAAAACACGTGCGAGAGGATGCATCCCGCAGGCTAGTCGAGCAAAAACACGAGCGAGAGGATGCATCTCGCAGACTAGTCGAGTAAAAACACGTGCGAGAGGATGCTTCCCGCAGGCTAGTCGAGTAAAAACACGTGCGAGAGGATGCATCCCGCAGGCTAGTCGAGTAAAAACACGTGCGGGAGGATGCATCCCGCAGGCTAGTCGAGCAAAAACACGTGCGAGAGGATGCATCCCGCAGGCTAGTCGAGTAAAAACACGTGCGAGAGGATGCATCCCGCAGGCTAGTCGAGTAAAAACACGTGCGAGAGGATGCATCCCGCAGGCTAGTCGAGTAAAAACACGTGCGAGAGGATGCATCCCGCAGGCTAGTCGAGTAAAAACACGTGCGAGAGGATGCATCCCGCAGGCTAGTCGAGTAAAAACACGTGCGAGAGGATGCATCCCGCAGGCTAGTCGAGTAAAAACACGTGCGAGGTTTTGTGGGATGCGCATGCGCAGGTTTTTTGGGATGCGCATGCCTAGTCGAGCAAAAACACGTGCGAGAGGATGCATCCCGCAGGCTAGTCGAGCAAAAACACGTGCGAGAGGATGCTTCCCGCAGGCTAGTCGAGTAAAAACACGTGCGAGAGGATGCATCCCGCAGGCTAGTCGAGTAAAAACACGTGCGAGAGGATGCATCTCGCAGACTAGTCGAGTAAAAACACGTGCGAGAGGATGCTTCCCGCAGGCTAGTCGAGTAAAAACACGTGCGAGAGGATGCATCCCGCAGGCTAGTCGAGTAAAAACACGTGCGGGAGGATGCATCCCGCAGGCTAGTCGAGCAAAAACACGTGCGAGAGGATGCATCCCGCAGGCTAGTCGAGTAAAAACACGTGCGAGAGGATGCATCCCGCAGGCTAGTCGAGTAAAAACACGTGCGAGGTTTTGTGGGATGCGCATGCGCAGGTTTTGTGGGATGCGCATGCGCAGGTTTTTTGGGATGCGCATGCGCAGGTTTTTTGGGATGCGCATGCCTAGTCGAGCAAAAACTCGTGCGAGAGGATGCATCCCGCAGGCTAGTCGAGCAAAAACACGTGCGAGAGGATGCATCCCGCAGGCTAGTCGTGTAAAAACACGTGCGAGAGGATGCATCCTGCAGGCTAGTCGAGTAAAAACACGTGGGAGAGGATGCATCCCGCAGGCTAGTCGAGTAAAAACACGTGCGAGAGGATGCATCCCGCAGGCTAGTCGAGTAAAAACACGTGCGAGAGGATGCATCCCGCAGGCTAGTCGAGTAAAAACACGTGCGAGAGGATGCATCCCGCAGGCTAGTCGAGTAAAAACACGTGCGAGAGGATGCATCCCGCAGGCTAGTCGAGTAAAAACACGTGCGAGAGGATGCATCCCGCAGGCTAGTCGAGTAAAAACACGTGCGAGGTTTTGTGGGATGCGCATGCGCAGGTTTTTTGGGATGCGCATGCGCAGGTTTTTTGGGATGCGCATGCCTAGTCGAGCAAATACACGTGCGAGAGGATGCATCCCGCAGGCTAGTCGAGCAAAAACACGTGCGAGAGGATGCATCCCGCAGGCTAGTCGAGCAAAAACACGAGCGAGAGGATGCATCTCGCAGACTAGTCGAGTAAAAACACGTGCGAGAGGATGCTTCCCGCAGGCTAGTCGAGTAAAAACACGTGCGAGAGGATGCATCCCGCAGGCTAGTCGAGTAAAAACACGTGCGGGAGGATGCATCCCGCAGGCTAGTCGAGCAAAAACACGTGCGAGAGGATGCATCCCGCAGGCTAGTCGAGTAAAAACACGTGCGAGAGGATGCATCCCGCAGGCTAGTCGAGTAAAAACACGTGCGAGAGGATGCATCCCGCAGGCTAGTCGAGTAAAAACACGTGCGAGAGGATGCATCCCGCAGGCTAGTCGAGTAAAAACACGTGCGAGAGGATGCATCCCGCAGGCTAGTCGAGTAAAAACACGTGCGAGAGGATGCATCCCGCAGGCTAGTCGAGTAAAAACACGTGCGAGGTTTTGTGGGATGCGCATGCGCAGGTTTTTTGGGATGCGCATGCCTAGTCGAGCAAAAACACGTGCGAGAGGATGCATCCCGCAGGCTAGTCGAGCAAAAACACGTGCGAGAGGATGCTTCCCGCAGGCTAGTCGAGTAAAAACACGTGCGAGAGGATGCATCCCGCAGGCTAGTCGAGTAAAAACACGTGCGAGAGGATGCATCTCGCAGACTAGTCGAGTAAAAACACGTGCGAGAGGATGCTTCCCGCAGGCTAGTCGAGTAAAAACACGTGCGAGAGGATGCATCCCGCAGGCTAGTCGAGTAAAAACACGTGCGGGAGGATGCATCCCGCAGGCTAGTCGAGCAAAAACACGTGCGAGAGGATGCATCCCGCAGGCTAGTCGAGTAAAAACACGTGCGAGAGGATGCATCCCGCAGGCTAGTCGAGTAAAAACACGTGCGAGAGGATGCATCCCGCAGACTAGTCGAGTAAAAACACGTGCGAGAGGATGCTTTCCGCAGGCTAGTCGAGTAAAAACACGTGCGAGAGGATGCATCCCGCAGGCTAGTCGAGTAAAAACACGTGCGAGGTTTTGTGGGATGCGCATGCGCAGGTTTTGTGGGATGCGCATGCGCAGGTTTTTTGGGATGCGCATGCGCAGGTTTTTTGGGATGCGCATGCCTAGTCGAGCAAAAACTCGTGCGAGAGGATGCATCCCGCAGGCTAGTCGAGCAAAAACACGTGCGAGAGGATGCATCCCGCAGGCTAGTCGTGTAAAAACACGTGCGAGAGGATGCATCCTGCAGGCTAGTCGAGTAAAAACACGTGGGAGAGGATGCATCCCGCAGGCTAGTCGAGTAAAAACACGTGCGAGAGGATGCATCCCGCAGGCTAGTCGAGTAAAAACACGTGCGAGAGGATGCATCCCGCAGGCTAGTCGAGTAAAAACACGTGCGAGAGGATGCATCCCGCAGGCTAGTCGAGTAAAAACACGTGCGAGAGGATGCATCCCGCAGGCTAGTCGAGTAAAAACACGTGCGAGGTTTTGTGGGATGCGAATGCGCAGGTTTTGTGGGATGCGCATGGCTAGTCGAGCAAAAACACGTGAGAGAGGATGCATCCCGCAGGCTAGTCGAGTAAAAACACGTGCGAGAGGATGCATCCCGCAGGCTGGTCGAGTAAGATCACGTGCGAGTTTTTGTGGGATGCGCATGCGCAGGTTTTGTGGGATGCGCATGCGCAGGTTTTTTGGGATGCGCATGGCTAGTCGAGCAAAAACACGTGCGAGAGGATGCATCCCGCAGGCTAGTCGAGTAAAAACACGTGCGAGAGGATGCATCCCGCAGGCTAGTCGAGTAAAAACACGTGCGAGAGGATGCATCCCGCAGGCTAGTCGAGTAAAAACACGTGCGAGGTTTTGTGGGATGCGCATGCGCAGGTTTTGTGGGATGCGCATGCGCAGGTTTTTTGGGATGCGCATGCGCAGGTTTTTTGGGATGCGCATGGCTAGTCGAACAAAAACACGTGCGAGAGGATGCATCCCGCAGGCTAGTCGAGCAAAAACACGTGCGAGAGGATGCATCCCGCAGGCTAGTCGAGTAAAAACACGTGCGAGAGGATGCATCCCGCATTCTAGTCGAGTAAAAACACGTGCGAGAGGATGCATCCCGCAGGCTAGTCGAGTAATAACACGTGCGAGGTTTTGTGGGATGCGCATGCGCAGGTTTTGTGGGATGCGCATGCGCAGGTTTTTTGGGATGCGCTTGCGCAGGTTTTTTGGGATGCGCATGCCTAGTCGAGCAAATACACGTGCGAGAGGATGCATCCCGCAGGCTAGTCGAGCAAAAACACGTGCGAGAGGATGCATCCCGCAGACTAGTCGAGTAAAAACACGTGCGAGAGGATGCTTCCCGCAGGCTAGTCGAGTAGAAACACATGCGAGAGGATGCATCCCGCAGGCTAGTCGAGTAAAAACACGTGCGAGAGGATGCAACCCGCATTCTAGTCGAGTATAAACACGTGCGAGAGGATGCATCCCGCAGGCTAGTCGAGTAAAAACACGTGCGAGGTTTTGTGGGATGCGCATGCGTAGGTTTTGTGGGATGCGCATGCGCAGGTTTTTTGGGATGCGCATGCGCAGGTTTTTTGGGATGCGCATGCCTAGTCGAGCAAATACACGTGCGAGAGGATGCATCCCGCAGGCTAGTCGAGCAAAAACACGTGCGAGAGGATGCATCCCGCAGGCTAGTCGAGCAAAAACACGTGCGAGAGGATGCATCCCGCAGACTAGTCGAGTAAAAACACGTGCGAGAGGATGCTTCCCGCAGGCTAGTCGAGTAAAAACACGTGCGAGAGGATGCATCCCACAGGCTAGTCGAGTAAAAACACGTGCGAGAGGATGCATCCCGCAGGCTAGTCGAGTAAAAACACGTGCGAGAGGATGCATCCCGCAGGCTAGTCGAGTAAAAACACGTGCGAGAGGATGCATCCCGCAGGCTAGTCGAGTAAAAACACGTGCGAGAGGATGCATCCCGCAGGCTAGTCGAGTAAAAACACGTGCGAGGTTTTGTGGGATGCGCATGCGCAGGTTTTGTGGGATGCGCATGCGCAGGTTTTTTGGGATGCGCATGGCTAGTCGAGCAAAAACACGTGCGAGAGGATGCATCCCGCAGGCTAGTCGAGCAAAAACACGTGCGAGAGGATGCATCCCGCAGGCTAGTCGAGCAAAAACACGTGCGAGAGGATGCTTCCCGCAGGCTAATCGAGTAAAAACACGTGCGAGAGGATGCATCCCGCAGGCTAGTCGAGTAAAAACACGTGCGAGAGGATGCATCCCGCAGGCTAGTCGAGTAAAAACACGTGCGAGAGGATGCATCCCGCAGGCTAGTCGAGTAAAAACACGTGCGAGAGGATGCATCCCGCAGGCTAGTCGAGTAAAAAACCGTGCGAGAGGATGCATCCCGCAGGCTAGTCGAGTAAAAACACGTGCGAGAGGATGCATCCCGCAGGCTAGTCGAGCAAAAACACGTGCGAGAGGATGCATCCCGCAGGCTAGTCAAGTAAAAACACGTGCGAGAGGATGCATCCCGCAGGCTAGTCGAGTAAAAACACGTGCGAGGTTTTGTGGGATGCGCATGCGCAGGTTTTGTGGGATGCGCATGCGCAGGTTTTTTGGGATGCGCATGCGCAGGTATTTGGGATGCGCATGGCTAGTCGAATAAAAACACGTGCGAGAGGATGCAACCCGCAGGGTAGTCGAGTAAAAACACGTGCGAGAGGATGCATCCCGCAGGCTAGTCGAGTAAAAACACGTGCGAGAGGATGCATCCCGCAGGCTAGTCGAGCAAAAACACGTGCGAGAGGATGCATCCCGCAGGCTAGTCGAGCAAAAACACGTGCGAGAGGATGCATCCCGCAGGCTAGTCAAGTAAAAACACGTGCGAGAGGATGCATCCCGCAGGCTAGTCGAGCACAAACACGTGCGAGAGGATGCATCCAGCAGGCTAGTCGAGCAAATACACGTGCGAGAGGATGCATCCCGCAGGCTAGTCGAGCAAAAACACGTGCGAGAGGATGCATCCCGCAGGCTAGTCGAGCAAAAACACGTGCGAGAGGATGCATCCCGCAGACTAGTCGAGTAAAAACACGTGCGAGAGGATGCATCCTGCAGGCTAGTCGAGTAAAAACACGTGCGAGAGGATGCATCCCGCAGGCTAGTCGAGTAAAAACACGTGCGAGAGGATGCATCCCGCAGGCTAGTCGAGTAAAACACGTGCGAGAGGATGCATCCCGCAGGCTAGTCGAGTAAAAACACGTGCGAGGTTTTGTGGGATGCGCATGCGCAGGTTTTTGGGATGCGCTTGGCTAGTCGAGCAAAAACACGTGCGGAGAGATGCATCCCGCAGGGTAGTCGAGTAAAAACACGTGCGAGAGGATGCATCCCGCAGGCTAGTGGAGTAAAAACACGTGCGAGAGGATGCATCCGCAGGCTAGTCGAGTAAAAACACGTGCGAGGTTTTGTGGGATGCGCATGCGCAGGTTTTGTGGGATGCGCATGCGCAGGTTTTTTGGGATGCGCATGCCTAGTCGAGCAAAAACACGTGCGAGAGGATGCATCCCGCAGGCTAGTCGAGTAAAAACACGTGCGAGAGGATGCATCCTGCAGGCTAGTCGAGTAAAAACACGTGCGAGAGGATGCATCCCGCAGGCTAGTCGAGTAAAAGAAACACATGCGAGAGGATGCATCCCGCAGGCTAGTCGAGTAAAAACACGTGCGAGAGGATGCATCCCGCAGGCTAGTCGAGCAAAAACACGTGCGAGAGGATGCTTCCCGCAGGCTAGTCGAGTAAAAACACGTGCGAGAGGATGCATCCCGCAGCTAGTCGAGTAAAAACCACGTGCGAGAGGATGCATCTCGCAGACTAGTCGAGTAAAAAACACGTGCGAGAGGATGCTTCCGCAGGCTAGTCGAGTAAAAACACGTGCGAGAGGATGCATCCCGCAGGCTAGTCGAGTAAAAACACGTGCGGGAGGATGCATCCCGCAGGCTAGTCGAGCAAAAAACACGTGCGAGAGGATGCATCCCGCAGGCTAGTCGAGTAAAAACACGTGCGAGAGGATGCATCCCGCAGGCTAGTCGAGTAAAAACACGTGCGAGAGGATGCATCCCGCAGACTAGTCGAGTAAAAACACGTGCGAGAGGATGCTTTCCGCAGGCTAGTCGAGTAAAAACACGTGCGAGAGGATGCATCCCGCAGGCTAGTCGAGTAAAAACACGTGCGAGGTTTTGTGGGATGCGCATGCGCAGGTTTTGTGGGATGCGCATGCGCAGGTTTTTTGGGATGCGCATGCGCAGGTTTTTTGGGATGCGCATGCCTAGTCGAGCAAAAACTCGTGCGAGAGGATGCATCCCGCAGGCTGGTCGAGCAAAAACACGTGCGAGAGGATGCATCCCGCAGGCTAGTCGTGTAAAAACACGTGCGAAGAGGATGCATCCTGCAGGCTAGTCGAGTAAAAAACACGTGCGAGAGGATGCATCCCGCAGGCTAGTCGAGTAAAAACACGAGCGAGAGGATGCATCCCGCAGGCTAGTCGAGTAAAAACACGTGCGAGAGGATGCATCCCGCAGGCTAGTCGAGTAAAAACACGTGCGAGAGGATGCATCCCGCAGGCTAGTGGAGTAAAAACACGTGCGAGAGGATGCATCCGCAGGCTAGTCGAGTAAAAACACGTGCGAGGTTTTGTGGGATGCGCATGCGCAGGTTTTGTGGGATGCGCATGCGCAGGTTTTTTGGGATGCGCATGCCTAGTCGAGCAAAAACACGTGCGAGAGGATGCATCCGCAGGGCTAGTCGAGTAAAAACACGTGCGAGAGGATGCATCCCGCAGGCTAGTCGAGTAAAAACACGTGCGAGGTTTTGTGGGATGCGCATGCGCAGGTTTTGTGGGATGCGCATGGCTAGTCGAGCAAAAACACGGTGCGAGAGGATTGCATCCCGCAGGCTAGTCGAGTAAAAACACGTGCGGGAGGATGCATCCCGCAGGCTAGTCGAGCAAAAACACGTGCGAGAGGATGCATCCCGCAGGCTAGTCGAGTAAAAACACGTGCGAGAGGATGCATCCGCAGGCTAGTCGAGTAAAAACACGTGCGAGAGGATGCATCCGCAGACTAGTCGAGTAAAAACACGTGCGAGAGGATGCTTTCCGCAGGCTAGTCGAGTAAAAACACGTGCGAGAGGATGCATCCCGCAGGCTAGTCGAGTAAAAACACGTGCGAGGTTTTGTGGGATGCGCATGCGCAGGTTTTGTGGGATGCGCATGCGCAGGTTTTTTGGGATGCGCATGCGCAGGTTTTTTGGGATGCGCATGCCTAGTCGAGCAAAAACTCGTGCGAGAGGATGCATCCCGCAGGCTAGTCGAGCAAAAACCACGTGCGAGAGGATGCATCCCGCAGGCTAGTCGAGTAAAAACACGTGCGAGGTTTTGTGGGATGCGCATGCGCAGGTTTTGTGGGATGCGCATGCGCAGGTTTTTTGGGATGCGCATGGCTAGTCGAGCAAAAACACGTGCGAGAGGATGCATCCCGCAGGCTAGTCGAGCAAAAACACGTGCGAGAGGATGCATCCCGCAGGCTAGTCGAGCAAAAACACGTGCGAGAGGATGCATCCCGCAGGCTAGTCGAGCAAAAACACGTGCGAGAGATGCTTCCCGCAGGCTAATCGAGTAAAAAACACGTGCGAGAGGATGCATCCCGCAGGCTAGTCGAGTAAAAACACGTGCGAGAGGATGCATCCCGCATTCTAGTCGAGTAAAAACACGTGCGAGAGGATGCATCCCGCAGGCTAGTCGAGTAAAAACACGTGCGAGAGATGCATCCCGCAGGCTAGTCGAGTAAAAACACGTGCGAGGAGGATGCATCCCGCAGGCTAGTCGAGTAAAAACACGTGCGAGAGGATGCATCCCGCAGGCTAGTCGAGTAAAAAACCGTGCGAGAGGATGCATCCGCAGGCTTAGTCGAGTAAAAACACGTGCGAGAGGATGCATCCCGCAGCTAGTCAAGTAAAAACACGTGCGAGAGGATGCATCCGCAGGCTAGTCGAGTAAAAACACGTGCGAGGTTTTGTGGGATGCGCATGCGCAGGTTTTGTGGATGCGCATGCGCAGGTTTTTTGGGATGCGCATGCCGCAGGTATTTGGGATGCGCATGGCTAGTCGAGCAAAAACACGTGCGAGAGGATGCAACCCGCAGGGTAGTCGAGTAAAAACACGTGCGAGAGGATGCATCCCGCAGGCTAGTCGAGTAAAAACACGTGCGAGAGGATGCATCCCGCAGGCTAGTCGAGCAAAAACACGTGCGAGAGGATGCATCCCGCAGGCTAGTCGAGCAAAAACACGTGCGAGAGGATGCATCCCGCAGGCTAGTCAAGTAAAAACACGTGCGAGAGGATGCATCCGCAGGCTAGTCGAGCACAAACACGTGCGAGAGGATGCATCCCGCAGGGCTAGTCGAGCAAATACACGTGCGAGAGGATGCATCCCGCAGGCTAGTCGAGCAAAAACACGTGCGAGAGGATGCTTCCCGCAGGCTAATCGAGTAAAAACACGTGCGAGAGGATGCATCCCGCAGGCTAGTCGAGTAAAACACGTGCGAGAGGATGCATCCGCAGGCTAGTCGAGTAAAAACACGTGCGAGAGGATGCATCCCGCAGGCTAGTCGAGTAAAAACACGTGCGAGAGGATGCATCCCGCAGGCTAGTCGAGTAAAAAACCGTGCGAGAGGATGCATCCGCAGGCTAGTCGAGTAAAAACACGTGCGAGAGGATGCATCCCGCAGGCTAGTCGAGCAAAAACACGTGCGAGAGGATGCATCCGCAGGCTAGTCAAGTAAAAACACGTGCGAGAGGATGCATCCCGCAGGCTAGTCGAGTAAAAACACGTGCGAGGTTTTGTGGGATGCGCATGCGCAGGTTTTGTGGGATGC